>NW_028261434.1:0-100000 GCF_051295495.1 Thamnophis sirtalis
GAAACATCAGATCACAAAATGGGTTGGGTTTTTAGCATTCCCGACTCAGGACACTACTAATATACGTTTGTTTTTCGGATCTGAGCTTTGGTTCAAAAGTAACACGTTCTGGTTGAATTGAGTTTTTCTGCAAATTCTAAGATATACTTGGGTGTAATTCCCCAGGGAAACATCAGATCACAAAATGGGTTGGTTTTTTAGCATTCCCCGACTCAGGACACTACTAATATACGTTTGTTTTTCGGATCTGAGCTTTGGTTCAAAAGTAACACGTTCTGGTTGAATTGAGTTTTTCTGCAAATTCTAAGATATACTTGGGTGTAACTCCCCAGGGAAACATCAGATCACAAAATGGGTTGGTTTTTTAGCATTCCCGACTCAGGACACTACTAATATACATTTCTTTTTCGGATCTGAGCTTTGGTTCAAAAGTAACACGTTCTGGTTGAATTGAGATTTTCTGCAAATTCTAAGATATACTTGGGAGTAACTCCCGAGGGAAACATCAGATCACAAAATGGGTTGGGTTTTTAGCATTCCCGACTCAGGACACTACTAATATACGTTTGTTTTTCGAATCTGAGCTTTGGTTCAAAAGTAACACGTTCTGGTTGAATTGAGTTTTTCTGCAAATTCTAAGATATACTTGGGAGTAACTCCCCAGGGAAACATCAGATCACAAAATGGGTTGGTTTTTTAGCATTCCCGACTCAGGACACTACTAATATACGTTTGTTTTTCGAATCTGAGCTTTGGTTCAAAAGTAACACGTTCTGGTTGAATTGAGTTTTTCTGCAAATTCTAAGATATACTTGGGTGTAACTCCCCAGGGAAACATCAGATCACAAAATGGGTTGGGTTTTTAGCATTCCCGACTCAGGACACTACTAATATACGTTTGTTTTTCGAATCTGAGCTTTGGTTCAAAAGTAACACGTTCTGGTTGAATTGAGTTTTTCTGCAAATTCTAAGATATACTTGGGTGTAACTCCCCAGGGAAACATCAGATCACAAAATGGGTTGGTTTTTTAGCATTCCCGACTCAGGACACTACTAATATACCTTTGTTTTTCGAATCTGAGCTTTGGTTCAAAAGTAACACGTTCTGGTTGAATTGAGTTTTTCTGCAAATTCTAAGATATACTTGGGTGTAACTCCCCAGGGAAACATCAGATCACAAAATGGGTTGGTTTTTTAGCATTCCCGACTCAGGACACTACTAATATACATTTCTTTTTCGGATCTGAGCTTTGGTTCAAAAGTAACACGTTCTGGTTGAATTGAGATTTTCTGCAAAATCTAAGATATACTTGGGAGTAACTCCCCAGGGAAACATCAGATCACAAAATGGGTTAGTTTTTTAGCATTCCCGACTCAGGACACTACTAATATACGTTTGTTTTCCGAATCTGAGCTTTGGTTCAAAAGTAACACGTTCTGGTTGAATTGAGTTTTTCTGCAAATTCTAAGATATACTTGGGTGTAACTCCCCAGGGAAACATCAGATCACAAAATGGGTTGGTTTTTTAGCATTCCCGACTCAGGACACTACTAATATACCTTTGTTTTTCGAATCTGAGCTTTGGTTCAAAACTAACACGTTCTGGTTGAATTGAGATTTTCTGCAAATTCTAAGATATACTTGGGAGTAACTCCCCAGGGAAACATCAGATCACAAAATGGGTTGGGTTTTTAGCATTCCCGACTCAGGACACTACTAATATACGTTTGTTTTTCGGATCTGAGCTTTGGTTCAAAAGTAACACCTTCTGGTTGAATTGAGTTTTTCTGCAAATTCTAAGATATACTTGGGTGTAACTCCCCAGGGAAACATCAGATCACAAAATGGGTTGGTTTTTTAGCATTCCCGACTCAGGACACTACTAATATACGTTTGTTTTCGGATCTGAGCTTTGGTTCAAAAGTAACACGTTCTGGTTGAATTGAGTTTTTCTGCAAATTCTAAGATATACTTGGGTGTAACTCCCCAGGGAAACATCAGATCACAAAATGGGTTGGTTTTTTAGCAATCCCGACTCAGGACACTACTAATATACGTTTCTTTTTCGGATCTGAGCTTTGGTTCAAAAGTAACACGTTCTGGTTGAATTGAGATTTTCTGCAAATTCTAAGATATACTTGGGAGTAACTCCCGAGGGAAACATCAGATCACAAAATGGGTTGGGTTTTTAGCATTCCCGACTCAGGACACTACTAATATACGTTTGTTTTTCGAATCTGAGCTTTGGTTCAAAAGTAACACGTTCTGGTTGAATTGAGTTTTTCTGCAAATTCTAAGATATACTTGGGAGTAACTCCCCAGGGAAACATCAGATCACAAAATGGGTTGGTTTTTTAGCATTCCCGACTCAGGACACTACTAATATACGTTTGTTTTTCGAATCTGAGCTTTGGTTCAAAAGTAACACGTTCTGGTTGAATTGAGTTTTTCTGCAAATTCTAAGATATACTTGGGTGTAACTCCCCAGGGAAACATCAGATCACAAAATGGGTTGGGTTTTTAGCATTCCCGACTCAGGACACTACTAATATACGTTTGTTTTTCGAATCTGAGCTTTGGTTCAAAAGTAACACGTTCTGGTTGAATTGAGTTTTTCTGCAAATTCTAAGATATACTTGGGTGTAACTCCCCAGGGAAACATCAGATCACAAAATGGGTTGGTTTTTTAGCATTCCCGACTCAGGACACTACTAATATACCTTTGTTTTTCGAATCTGAGCTTTGGTTCAAAAGTAACACGTTCTGGTTGAATTGAGTTTTTCTGCAAATTCTAAGATATACTTGGGTGTAATTCCCCAGGGAAACATCAGATCACAAAATGGGTTGGTTTTTTAGCATTCCCGACTCAGGACACTACTAATATACGTTTGTTTTTCGGATCTGAGCTTTGGTTCAAAAGTAACACGTTCTGGTTGAATTGAGTTTTTCTGCAAATTCTAAGATATACTTGGGTGTAACTCCCCAGGGAAACATCAGATCACAAAATGGGTTGGTTTTTTAGCTTCCCGACTCAGGACACTACTAATATACATTTCTTTTTCGGATCTGAGCTTTGGTTCAAAAGTAACACGTTCTGGTTGAATTGAGATTTTCTGCAAAATCTAAGATATACTTGGGAATAACTCCCCAGGGAAACATCAGATCACAAAATGGGTTAGTTTTTTAGCATTCCCGACTCAGGACACTACTAATATACGTTTGTTTTCCGAATCTGAGCTTTGGTTCAAAAGTAACACGTTCTGGTTGAATTGAGTTTTTCTGCAAATTCTAAGATATACTTGGGTGTAACTCCCCAGGGAAACATCAGATCACAAAATGGGTTGGTTTTTTAGCATTCCCGACTCAGGACACTACTAATATACATTTCTTTTTCGGATCTGAGCTTTGGTTCAAAAGTAACACGTTCTGGTTGAATTGAGTTTTTCTGCAAATTCTAAGATATACTTGGGTGTAACTCCCCAGGGAAACATCAGATCACAAAATGGGTTGGTTTTTTAGCATTCCCGACTCAGGACACTACTAATATACGTTTGTTTTTCGGATCTGAGCTTTGGTTCAAAAGTAACACGTTCTGGTTGAATTGAGTTTTTCTGCAAATTCTAAGATATACTTGGGTGTAACTCCCCAGGGAAACATCAGATCACAAAATGGGTTGGTTTTTTAGCATTCCCGACTCAGGGACACTACTAATATACCTTTGTTTTTCGAATCTGAGCTTTGGTTCAAAACTAACACGTTCTGGTTGAATTGAGATTTTCTGCAAATTCTAAGATATACTTGGGAGTAACTCCCCAGGGAAACATCAGATCACAAAATGGGTTGGGTTTTTAGCATTCCCGACTCAGGACACTACTAATATACGTTTGTTTTTCGAATCTGAGCTTTGGTTCAAAAGTAACACGTTCTGGTTGAATTGAGTTTTTCTGCAAATTCTAAGATATACTTGGGTGTAACTCCCCAGGGAAACATCAGATCACAAAATGGGTTGGTTTTTTAGCATTCCCGACTCAGGACACTACTAATATACGTTTGTTTTTCGGATCTGAGCTTTGGTTCAAAAGTAACACGTTCTGGTTGAATTGAGTTTTTCTGCAAATTCTAAGATATACTTGGGTGTAACTCCCCAGGGAAACATCAGATCACAAAATGGGTTGGTTTTTTAGCATTCCCGACTCAGGACACTACTAATATACATTTCTTTTTCGGATCTGAGCTTTGGTTCAAAAGTAACACGTTCTGGTTGAATTGAGATTTTCTGCAAATTCTAAGATATACTTGGGAGTAACTCCCGAGGGAAACATCAGATCACAAAATGGGTTGGGTTTTTAGCATTCCCGACTCAGGACACTACTAATATACGTTTGTTTTTCGAATCTGAGCTTTGGTTCAAAAGTAACACGTTCTGGTTGAATTGAGTTTTTCTGCAAATTCTAAGATATACTTGGGAGTAACTCCCCAGGGAAACATCAGATCACAAAATGGGTTGGTTTTTTAGCATTCCCGACTCAGGACACTACTAATATACGTTTGTTTTTCGAATCTGAGCTTTGGTTCAAAAGTAACACGTTCTGGTTGAATTGAGTTTTTCTGCAAATTCTAAGATATACTTGGGTGTAACTCCCCAGGGAAACATCAGATCACAAAATGGGTTGGGTTTTTAGCATTCCCGACTCAGGACACTACTAATATACGTTTGTTTTTCGAATCTGAGCTTTGGTTCAAAAGTAACACGTTCTGGTTGAATTGAGTTTTTCTGCAAATTCTAAGATATACTTGGGTGTAACTCCCCAGGGAAACATCAGATCACAAAATGGGTTGGTTTTTTAGCATTCCCGACTCAGGACACTACGAATATACCTTTATTTTTCGAATCTGAGCTTTGGTTCAAAAGTAACACGTTCTGGTTGAATTGAGTTTTTCTGCAAATTCTAAGATATACTTGGGTGTAATTCCCCAGGGAAACATCAGATCACAAAATGGGTTGGTTTTTTAGCATTCCCGACTCAGGACACTACTAATATACATTTCTTTTTCGGATCTGAGCTTTGGTTCAAAAGTAACACGTTCTGGTTGAATTGAGATTTTCTGCAAATTCTAAGATATACTTGGGAGTAACTCCCGAGGGAAACATCAGATCACAAAATGGGTTGGGTTTTTAGCATTCCCGACTCAGGACACTACTAATATACGTTTGTTTTTCGAATCTGAGCTTTGGTTCAAAAGTAACACGTTCTGGTTGAATTGAGTTTTTCTGCAAATTCTAAGATATACTTGGGAGTAACTCCCCAGGGAAACATCAGATCACAAAATGGGTTGGTTTTTTAGCATTCCCGACTCAGGACACTACTAATATACGTTTGTTTTTCGAATCTGAGCTTTGGTTCAAAAGTAACACGTTCTGGTTGAATTGAGTTTTTCTGCAAATTCTAAGATATACTTGGGTGTAACTCCCCAGGGAAACATCAGATCACAAAATGGGTTGGGTTTTTAGCATTCCCGACTCAGGACACTACTAATATACGTTTGTTTTTCGAATCTGAGCTTTGGTTCAAAAGTAACACGTTCTGGTTGAATTGAGTTTTTCTGCAAATTCTAAGATATACTTGGGTGTAACTCCCCAGGGAAACATCAGATCACAAAATGGGTTGGTTTTTTAGCATTCCCGACTCAGGACACTACGAATATACCTTTATTTTTCGAATCTGAGCTTTGGTTCAAAAGTAACACGTTCTGGTTGAATTGAGTTTTTCTGCAAATTCTAAGATATACTTGGGTGTAATTCCCCAGGGAAACATCAGATCACAAAATGGGTTGGTTTTTTAGCATTCCCGACTCAGGACACTACTAATATACGTTTGTTTTTCGGATCTGAGCTTTGGTTCAAAAGTAACACGTTCTGGTTGAATTGAGTTTTTCTGCAAATTCTAAGATATACTTGGGTGTAACTCCCCAGGGAAACATCAGATCACAAAATGGGTTGGTTTTTTAGCATTCCCGACTCAGGACACTACTAATATACATTTCTTTTTCGGATCTGAGCTTTGGTTCAAAAGTAACACGTTCTGGTTGAATTGAGATTTTCTGCAAAATCTAAGATATACTTGGGAATAACTCCCCAGGGAAACATCAGATCACAAAATGGGTTAGTTTTTTAGCATTCCCGACTCAGGACACTACTAATATACATTTCTTTTTCGGATCTGAGCTTTGGTTCAAAAGTAACACGTTCTGGTTGAATTGAGATTTTCTGCAAAATCTAAGATATACTTGGGAATAACTCCCCAGGGAAACATCAGATCACAAAATGGGTTAGTTTTTTAGCATTCCCGACTCAGGACACTACTAATATACGTTTGTTTTCCGAATCTGAGCTTTGGTTCAAAAGTAACACGTTCTGGTTGAATTGAGTTTTTCTGCAAATTCTAAGATATACTTGGGTGTAACTCCCCAGGGAAACATCAGATCACAAAATGGGTTGGTTTTTTAGCATTCCCGACTCAGGACACTACTAATATACGTTTGTTTTTCGAATCTGAGCTTTGGTTCAAAAGTAACACGTTCTGGTTGAATTGAGTTTTTCTGCAAATTCTAAGATATACTTGGGTGTAACTCCCCAGGGAAACATCAGATCACAAAATGGGTTGGTTTTTTAGCATTCCCGACTCAGGACACTACTAATATACGTTTGTTTTTCGGATCTGAGCTTTGGTTCAAAAGTAACACGTTCTGGTTGAATTGAGTTTTTCTGCAAATTCTAAGATATACTTGGGTGTAACTCCCCAGGGAAACATCAGATCACAAAATGGGTTGGTTTTTTAGCATTCCCGACTCAGGACACTACTAATATACATTTCTTTTTCGGATCTGAGCTTTGGTTCAAAAGTAACACGTTCTGGTTGAATTGAGTTTTTCTGCAAATTCTAAGATATACTTGGGTGTAACTCCCCAGGGAAACATCAGATCACAAAATGGGTTGGTTTTTTAGCATTCCCGACTCAGGACACTACTAATATACATTTCTTTTTCGGATCTGAGCTTTGGTTCAAAAGTAACACGTTCTGGTTGAATTGAGTTTTTCTGCAAATTCTAAGATATACTTGGGTGTAACTCCCCAGGGAAACATCAGATCACAAAATCGGTTGGTTTTTTAGCATTCCCGACTCAGGACACTACTAATATACGTTTCTTTTTCGGATCTGAGCTTTGGTTCAAAAGTAACACGTTCTGGTTGAATTGAGTTTTTCTGCAAATTCTAAGATATACTTGGGAGTAACTCCCGAGGGAAACATCAGATCACAAAATGGGTTGGGTTTTTAGCATTCCCGACTCAGGACACTACTAATATACGTTTGTTTTTCGAATCTGAGCTTTGGTTCAAAAGTAACACGTTCTGGTTGAATTGAGTTTTTCTGCAAATTCTAAGATATACTTGGGAGTAACTCCCCAGGGAAACATCAGATCACAAAATGGGTTGGTTTTTTAGCATTCCCGACTCAGGACACTACTAATATACGTTTGTTTTTCGAATCTGAGCTTTGGTTCAAAAGTAACACGTTCTGGTTGAATTGAGTTTTTCTGCAAATTCTAAGATATACTTGGGTGTAACTCCCCAGGGAAACATCAGATCACAAAATGGGTTGGGTTTTTAGCATTCCCGACTCAGGACACTACTAATATACGTTTGTTTTTCGAATCTGAGCTTTGGTTCAAAAGTAACACGTTCTGGTTGAATTGAGTTTTTCTGCAAATTCTAAGATATACTTGGGTGTAACTCCCCAGGGAAACATCAGATCACAAAATGGGTTGGTTTTTTAGCATTCCCGACTCAGGACACTACTAATATACGTTTGTTTTTCGAATCTGAGCTTTGGTTCAAAAGTAACACGTTCTGGTTGAATTGAGTTTTTCTGCAAATTCTAAGATATACTTGGGTGTAACTCCCCAGGGAAACATCAGATCACAAAATGGGTTGGTTTTTTAGCATTCCCGACTCAGGACACTACTAATATACGTTTGTTTTTCGGATCTGAGCTTTGGTTCAAAAGTAACACGTTCTGGTTGAATTGAGTTTTTCTGCAAATTCTAAGATATACTTGGGTGTAACTCCCCAGGGAAACATCAGATCACAAAATGGGTTGGTTTTTTAGCATTCCCGACTCAGGACACTACTAATATACATTTCTTTTTCGGATCTGAGCTTTGGTTCAAAAGTAACACGTTCTGGTTGAATTGAGTTTTTCTGCAAATTCTAAGATATACTTGGGTGTAACTCCCCAGGGAAACATCAGATCACAAAATGGGTTGGTTTTTTAGCATTCCCGACTCAGGACACTACTAATATACATTTCTTTTTCGGATCTGAGCTTTGGTTCAAAAGTAACACGTTCTGGTTGAATTGAGTTTTTCTGCAAATTCTAAGATATACTTGGGTGTAACTCCCCAGGGAAACATCAGATCACAAAATCGGTTGGTTTTTTAGCATTCCCGACTCAGGACACTACTAATATACGTTTCTTTTTCGGATCTGAGCTTTGGTTCAAAAGTAACACGTTCTGGTTGAATTGAGTTTTTCTGCAAATTCTAAGATATACTTGGGAGTAACTCCCGAGGGAAACATCAGATCACAAAATGGGTTGGGTTTTTAGCATTCCCGACTCAGGACACTACTAATATACGTTTGTTTTTCGAATCTGAGCTTTGGTTCAAAAGTAACACGTTCTGGTTGAATTGAATTTTTCTGCAAATTCTAAGATATACTTGGGAGTAACTCCCCAGGGAAACATCAGATCACAAAATGGGTTGGTTTTTTAGCATTCCCGACTCAGGACACTACTAATATACGTTTGTTTTTCGAATCTGAGCTTTGGTTCAAAAGTAACACGTTCTGGTTGAATTGAGTTTTTCTGCAAATTCTAAGATATACTTGGGTGTAACTCCCCAGGGAAACATCAGATCACAAAATGGGTTGGGTTTTTAGCATTCCCGACTCAGGACACTACTAATATACGTTTGTTTTTCGAATCTGAGCTTTGGTTCAAAAGTAACACGTTCTGGTTGAATTGAGTTTTTCTGCAAATTCTAAGATATACTTGGGTGTAACTCCCCAGGGAAACATCAGATCACAAAATGGGTTGGTTTTTTAGCATTCCCGACTCAGGACACTACTAATATACCTTTGTTTTTCGAATCTGAGCTTTGGTTCAAAAGTAACACGTTCTGGTTGAATTGAGTTTTTCTGCAAATTCTAAGATATACTTGGGTGTAATTCCCCAGGGAAACATCAGATCACAAAATGGGTTGGTTTTTTAGCATTCCCGACTCAGGACACTACTAATATACGTTTGTTTTTCGGATCTGAGCTTTGGTTCAAAAGTAACACGTTCTGGTTGAATTGAGTTTTTCTGCAAATTCTAAGATATACTTGGGTGTAACTCCCCAGGGAAACATCAGATCACAAAATGGGTTGGTTTTTTAGCATTCCCGACTCAGGACACTACTAATATACGTTTGTTTTTCGGATCTGAGCTTTGGTTCAAAAGTAACACGTTCTGGTTGAATTGAGTTTTTCTGCAAATTCTAAGATATACTTGGGTGTAACTCCCCAGGGAAACATCAGATCACAAAATGGGTTGGTTTTTTAGCATTCCCGACTCAGGACACTACTAATATACCTTTGTTTTTCGAATCTGAGCTTTGGTTCAAAAGTAACACGTTCTGGTTGAATTGAGTTTTTCTGCAAATTCTAAGATATACTTGGGTGTAATTCCCCAGGGAAACATCAGATCACAAAATGGGTTGGTTTTTTAGCATTCCCGACTCAGGACACTACTAATATACGTTTGTTTTTCGGATCTGAGCTTTGGTTCAAAAGTAACACGTTCTGGTTGAATTGAGTTTTTCTGCAAATTCTAAGATATACTTGGGTGTAACTCCCCAGGGAAACATCAGATCACAAAATGGGTTGGTTTTTTAGCATTCCCGACTCAGGACACTACTAATATACGTTTGTTTTTCGAATCTGAGCTTTGGTTCAAAAGTAACACGTTCTGGTTGAATTGAGTTTTTCTGCAAATTCTAAGATATACTTGGGTGTAATTCCCCAGGGAAACATCAGATCACAAAATGGGTTGGGTTTTTAGCATTCCCGACTCAGGACACTACTAATATACGTTTGTTTTTCGAATCTGAGCTTTGGTTCAAAAGTAACACGTTCTGGTTGAATTGAGTTTTTCTGCAAATTCTAAGATATACTTGGGTGTAACTCCCCAGGGAAACATCAGATCACAAAATGGGTTGGTTTTTTAGCATTCCCGACTCAGGACACTACTAATATACGTTTGTTTTTCGGATCTGAGCTTTGGTTCAAAAGT
The DNA here is from genome assembly GCF_051295495.1 of Thamnophis sirtalis. NCBI lineage: Eukaryota > Metazoa > Chordata > Lepidosauria > Squamata > Natricidae > Thamnophis > Thamnophis sirtalis. Next base: position 10,393 of record NW_028261434.1, read on the forward strand.
AACACGTTCTGGTTGAATTGAGTTTTTCTGCAAATTCTAAGATATACTTGGGTGTAATTCCCCAGGGAAACATCAGATCACAAAATGGGTTGGTTTTTTAGCATTCCCGACTCAGGACACTACTAATATACGTTTGTTTTTCGGATCTGAGCTTTGGTTCAAAAGTAACACGTTCTGGTTGAATTGAGTTTTTCTGCAAATTCTAAGATATACTTGGGTGTAACTCCCCAGGGAAACATCAGATCACAAAATGGGTTGGTTTTTTAGCATTCCCGACTCAGGACACTACTAATATACGTTTGTTTTTCGGATCTGAGCTTTGGTTCAAAAGTAACACGTTCTGGTTGAATTGAGTTTTTCTGCAAATTCTAAGATATACTTGGGTGTAACTCCCCAGGGAAACATCAGATCACAAAATGGGTTGGTTTTTTAGCATTCCCGACTCAGGACACTACTAATATACGTTTGTTTTTCGGATCTGAGCTTTGGTTCAAAAGTAACACGTTCTGGTTGAATTGAGTTTTTCTGCAAATTCTAAGATATACTTGGGTGTAACTCCCCAGGGAAACATCAGATCACAAAATGGGTTGGTTTTTTAGCATTCCCGACTCAGGACACTACTAATATACGTTTGTTTTTCGGATCTGAGCTTTGGTTCAAAAGTAACACGTTCTGGTTGAATTGAGTTTTTCTGCAAATTCTAAGATATACTTGGGTGTAACTCCCCAGGGAAACATCAGATCACAAAATGGGTTGGTTTTTTAGCATTCCCGACTCAGGACACTACTAATATACGTTTGTTTTTCGGATCTGAGCTTTGGTTCAAAAGTAACACGTTCTGGTTGAATTGAGTTTTTCTGCAAATTCTAAGATATACTTGGGTGTAACTCCCCAGGGAAACATCAGATCACAAAATGGGTTGGTTTTTTAGCATTCCCGACTCAGGACACTACTAATATACCTTTGTTTTTCGGATCTGAGCTTTGGTTCAAAAGTAACACGTTCTGGTTGAATTGAGTTTTTCTGCAAATTCTAAGATATACTTGGGTGTAATTCCCCAGGGAAACATCAGATCACAAAATGGGTTGGTTTTTTAGCATTCCCGACTCAGGACACTACTAATATACGTTTGTTTTTCGGATCTGAGCTTTGGTTCAAAAGTAACACGTTCTGGTTGAATTGAGTTTTTCTGCAAATTCTAAGATATACTTGGGTGTAACTCCCCAGGGAAACATCAGATCACAAAATGGGTTGGTTTTTTAGCATTCCCGACTCAGGACACTACTAATATACCTTTGTTTTTCGAATCTGAGCTTTGGTTCAAAAGTAACACGTTCTGGTTGAATTGAGTTTTTCTGCAAATTCTAAGATATACTTGGGTGTAATTCCCCAGGGAAACATCAGATCACAAAATGGGTTGGTTTTTTAGCATTCCCGACTCAGGACACTACTAATATACGTTTGTTTTTCGGATCTGAGCTTTGGTTCAAAAGTAACACGTTCTGGTTGAATTGAGTTTTTCTGCAAATTCTAAGATATACTTGGGTGTAACTCCCCAGGGAAACATCAGATCACAAAATGGGTTGGTTTTTTAGCATTCCCGACTCAGGACACTACTAATATACGTTTGTTTTTCGGATCTGAGCTTTGGTTCAAAAGTAACACGTTCTGGTTGAATTGAGTTTTTCTGCAAATTCTAAGATATACTTGGGTGTAACTCCCCAGGGAAACATCAGATCACAAAATGGGTTGGTTTTTTAGCATTCCCGACTCAGGACACTACTAATATACCTTTGTTTTTCGAATCTGAGCTTTGGTTCAAAAGTAACACGTTCTGGTTGAATTGAGTTTTTCTGCAAATTCTAAGATATACTTGGGTGTAACTCCCCAGGGAAACATCAGATCACAAAATGGGTTGGTTTTTTAGCATTCCCGACTCAGGACACTACTAATATACCTTTGTTTTTCGAATCTGAGCTTTGGTTCAAAAGTAACACGTTCTGGTTGAATTTTCTGCAAATTCTAAGATATACTTGGGTGTAATTCCCCAGGGAAACATCAGATCACAAAATGGGTTGGTTTTTTAGCATTCCCAACTCAGGACACTACTAATATACCTTTGTTTTTCGGATCTGAGCTTTGGTTCAAAAGTAACACGTTCTGGTTGAATTGAGTTTTTCTGCAAATTCTAAGATATACTTGGGTGTAATTCCCCAGGGAAACATCAGATCACAAAATGGGTTGGTTTTTTAGCATTCCCGACTCAGGACACTACTAATATACGTTTGTTTTTCGGATCTGAGCTTTGGTTCAAAAGTAACACGTTCTGGTTGAATTGAGTTTTTCTGCAAATTCTAAGATATACTTGGGTGTAACTCCCCAGGGAAACATCAGATCACAAAATGGGTTGGTTGTTTAGCATTCCCGACTCAGGACACTACTAATATACCTTTGTTTTTCGAATCTGAGCTTTGGTTCAAAAGTAACACGTTCTGGTTGAATTGAGTTTTTCTGCAAATTCTAAGATATACTTGGGTGTAATTCCCCAGGGAAACATCAGATCACAAAATGGGTTGGTTTTTTAGCATTCCCGACTCAGGACACTACTAATATACGTTTGTTTTTCGGATCTGAGCTTTGGTTCAAAAGTAACACGTTCTGGTTGAATTGAGTTTTTCTGCAAATTCTAAGATATACTTGGGTGTAACTCCCCAGGGAAACATCAGATCACAAAATGGGTTGGTTTTTTAGCATTCCCGACTCAGGACACTACTAATATACGTTTGTTTTTCGGATCTGAGCTTTGGTTCAAAAGTAACACGTTCTGGTTGAATTGAGTTTTTCTGCAAATTCTAAGATATACTTGGGTGTAACTCCCCAGGGAAACATCAGATCACAAAATGGGTTGGTTTTTTAGCATTCCCGACTCAGGACACTACTAATATACATTTCTTTTTCTGATCTGAGCTTTGGTTCAAAAGTAACACGTTCTGGTTGAATTGAGATTTTCTGCAAAATCTAAGATATACTTGGGAGTAACTCCCCAGGGAAACATCAGATCACAAAATGGGTTGGGTTTTTAGCATTCCCGACTCAGGACACTACTAATATACGTTTGTTTTTCGAATCTGAGCTTTGGTTCAAAAGTAACACTTTCTGGTTGAATTGAGTTTTTCTGCAAATTCTAAGATATACTTGGGAGTAACTCCCCAGGGAAACATCAGATCACAAAATGGGTTGGGTTTTTAGCATTCCCGACTCAGGACACTACTAATATACGTTTGTTTTTCGAATCTGAGCTTTGGTTCAAAAGTAACACGTTCTGGTTGAATTGAGTTTTTCTGCAAATTCTAAGATATACTTGGGTGTAACTCCCCAGGGAAACATCAGATCACAAAATGGGTTGGTTTTTTAGCATTCCCGACTCAGGACACTACTAATATACCTTTGTTTTTCGAATCTGAGCTTTGGTTCAAAAGTAACACGTTCTGGTTGAATTTTCTGCAAATTCTAAGATATACTTGGGTGTAATTCCCCAGGGAAACATCAGATCACAAAATGGGTTGGTTTTTTAGCATTCCCGACTCAGGACACTACTAATATACGTTTGTTTTTCGGATCTGAGCTTTGGTTCAAAAGTAACACGTTCTGGTTGAATTGAGTTTTTCTGCAAATTCTAAGATATACTTGGGAGTAACTCCCGAGGGAAACATCAGATCACAAAATGGGTTGGGTTTTTAGCATTCCCGACTCAGGACACTACTAATATACGTTTGTTTTTCGAATCTGAGCTTTGGTTCAAAAGTAACACGTTCTGGTTGAATTGAGTTTTTCTGCAAATTCTAAGATATACTTGGGTGTAACTCCCCAGGGAAACATCAGATCACAAAATGGGTTGGGTTTTTAGCATTCCCGACTCAGGACACTACTAATATACGTTTGTTTTTCGAATCTGAGCTTTGGTTCAAAAGTAACACGTTCTGGTTGAATTGAGTTTTTCTGCAAATTCTAAGATATACTTGGGTGTAACTCCCCAGGGAAACATCAGATCACAAAATGGGTTGGTTTTTTAGCATTCCCGACTCAGGACACTACTAATATACCTTTGTTTTTCGAATCTGAGCTTTGGTTCAAAAGTAACACGTTCTGGTTGAATTGAGTTTTTCTGCAAATTCTAAGATATACTTGGGTGTAATTCCCCAGGGAAACATCAGATCACAAAATGGGTTGGTTTTTTAGCATTCCCGACTCAGGACACTACTAATATACGTTTGTTTTTCGAATCTGAGCTTTGGTTCAAAAGTAACACGTTCTGGTTGAATTGAGTTTTTCTGCAAATTCTAAGATATACTTGGGTGTAATTCCCCAGGGAAACATCAGATCACAAAATGGGTTGGTTTTTTAGCATTCCCGACTCAGGACACTACTAATATACGTTTGTTTTTCGGATCTGAGCTTTGGTTCAAAAGTAACACGTTCTGGTTGAATTGAGTTTTTCTGCAAATTCTAAGATATACTTGGGTGTAACTCCCCAGGGAAACATCAGATCACAAAATGGGTTGGTTTTTTAGCATTCCCGACTCAGGACACTACTAATATACGTTTGTTTTTCGGATCTGAGCTTTGGTTCAAAAGTAACACGTTCTGGTTGAATTGAGTTTTTCTGCAAATTCTAAGATATACTTGGGTGTAACTCCCCAGGGAAACATCAGATCACAAAATGGGTTGGTTTTTTAGCATTCCCGACTCAGGACACTACTAATATACATTTCTTTTTCGGATCTGAGCTTTGGTTCAAAAGTAACACGTTCTGGTTGAATTGAGATTTTCTGCAAATTCTAAGATATACTTGGGAGTAACTCCCGAGGGAAACATCAGATCACAAAATGGGTTGGGTTTTTAGCATTCCCGACTCAGGACACTACTAATATACGTTTGTTTTTCGAATCTGAGCTTTGGTTCAAAAGTAACACGTTCTGGTTGAATTGAGTTTTTCTGCAAATTCTAAGATATACTTGGGAGTAACTCCCCAGGGAAACATCAGATCACAAAATGGGTTGGTTTTTTAGCATTCCCGACTCAGGACACTACTAATATACGTTTGTTTTTCGAATCTGAGCTTTGGTTCAAAAGTAACACGTTCTGGTTTAATTGAGTTTTTCTGCAAATTCTAAGATATACTTGGGTGTAACTCCCCAGGGAAACATCAGATCACAAAATGGGTTGGGTTTTTAGCATTCCCGACTCAGGACACTACTAATATACGTTTGTTTTTCGAATCTGAGCTTTGGTTCAAAAGTAACACGTTCTGGTTGAATTGAGTTTTTCTGCAAATTCTAAGATATACTTGGGTGTAACTCCCCAGGGAAACATCAGATCACAAAATGGGTTGGTTTTTTAGCATTCCCGACTCAGGACACTACTAATATACCTTTGTTTTTCGAATCTGAGCTTTGGTTCAAAAGTAACACGTTCTGGTTGAATTGAGTTTTTCTGCAAATTCTAAGATATACTTGGGTGTAATTCCCCAGGGAAACATCAGATCACAAAATGGGTTGGTTTTTTAGCATTCCCGACTCAGGACACTACTAATATACGTTTGTTTTTCGGATCTGAGCTTTGGTTCAAAAGTAACACGTTCTGGTTGAATTGAGTTTTTCTGCAAATTCTAAGATATACTTGGGTGTAACTCCCCAGGGAAACATCAGATCACAAAATGGGTTGGTTTTTTAGCATTCCCGACTCAGGACACTACTAATATACGTTTGTTTTTCGGATCTGAGCTTTGGTTCAAAAGTAACACGTTCTGGTTGAATTGAGTTTTTCTGCAAATTCTAAGATATACTTGGGTGTAACTCCCCAGGGAAACATCAGATCACAAAATGGGTTGGTTTTTTAGCATTCCCGACTCAGGACACTACTAATATACATTTCTTTTTCGGATCTGAGCTTTGGTTCAAAAGTAACACGTTCTGGTTGAATTGAGATTTTCTGCAAATTCTAAGATATACTTGGGAGTAACTCCCGAGGGAAACATCAGATCACAAAATGGGTTGGGTTTTTAGCATTCCCGACTCAGGACACTACTAATATACGTTTGTTTTTCGAATCTGAGCTTTGGTTCAAAAGTAACACGTTCTGGTTGAATTGAGTTTTTCTGCAAATTCTAAGATATACTTGGGAGTAACTCCCCAGGGAAACATCAGATCACAAAATGGGTTGGTTTTTTAGCATTCCCGACTCAGGACACTACTAATATACGTTTGTTTTTCGAATCTGAGCTTTGGTTCAAAAGTAACACGTTCTGGTTTAATTGAGTTTTTCTGCAAATTCTAAGATATACTTGGGTGTAACTCCCCAGGGAAACATCAGATCACAAAATGGGTTGGGTTTTTAGCATTCCCGACTCAGGACACTACTAATATACGTTTGTTTTTCGAATCTGAGCTTTGGTTCAAAAGTAACACGTTCTGGTTGAATTGAGTTTTTCTGCAAATTCTAAGATATACTTGGGTGTAACTCCCCAGGGAAACATCAGATCACAAAATGGGTTGGTTTTTTAGCATTCCCGACTCAGGACACTACTAATATACCTTTGTTTTTCGAATCTGAGCTTTGGTTCAAAAGTAACACGTTCTGGTTGAATTGAGTTTTTCTGCAAATTCTAAGATATACTTGGGTGTAATTCCCCAGGGAAACATCAGATCACAAAATGGGTTGGTTTTTTAGCATTCCCGACTCAGGACACTACTAATATACGTTTGTTTTTCGGATCTGAGCTTTGGTTCAAAAGTAACACGTTCTGGTTGAATTGAGTTTTTCTGCAAATTCTAAGATATACTTGGGTGTAACTCCCCAGGGAAACATCAGATCACAAAATGGGTTGGTTTTTTAGCATTCCCGACTCAGGACACTACTAATATACCTTTGTTTTTCGAATCTGAGCTTTGGTTCAAAAGTAACACGTTCTGGTTGAATTGAGTTTTTCTGCAAATTCTAAGATATACTTGGGTGTAATTCCCCAGGGAAACATCAGATCACAAAATGGGTTGGTTTTTTAGCATTCCCGACTCAGGACACTACTAATATACGTTTGTTTTTCGGATCTGAGCTTTGGTTCAAAAGTAACACGTTCTGGTTGAATTGAGTTTTTCTGCAAATTCTAAGATATACTTGGGTGTAACTCCCCAGGGAAACATCAGATCACAAAATGGGTTGGTTTTTTAGCATTCCCGACTCAGGACACTACTAATATACGTTTGTTTTTCGGATCTGAGCTTTGGTTCAAAAGTAACACGTTCTGGTTGAATTGAGTTTTTCTGCAAATTCTAAGATATACTTGGGTGTAACTCCCCAGGGAAACATCAGATCACAAAATGGGTTGGTTTTTTAGCATTCCCGACTCAGGACACTACTAATATACGTTTGTTTTTCGGATCTGAGCTTTGGTTCAAAAGTAACACGTTCTGGTTGAATTGAGTTTTTCTGCAAATTCTAAGATATACTTGGGTGTAACTCCCCAGGGAAACATCAGATCACAAAATGGGTTGGTTTTTTAGCATTCCCGACTCAGGACACTACTAATATACATTTCTTTTTCGGATCTGAGCTTTGGTTCAAAAGTAACACGTTCTGGTTGAATTGAGATTTTCTGCAAATTCTAAGATATACTTGGGAGTAACTCCCGAGGGAAACATCAGATCACAAAATGGGTTGGTTTTTTAGCATTCCCGACTCAGGACACTACTAATATACGTTTGTTTTTCGAATCTGAGCTTTGGTTCAAAAGTAACACGTTCTGGTTGAATTGAGTTTTTCTGCAAATTCTAAGATATACTTGGGTGTAACTCCCCAGGGAAACATCAGATCACAAAATGGGTTGGTTTTTTAGCATTCCCGACTCAGGACACTACTAATATACCTTTGTTTTTCGAATCTGAGCTTTGGTTCAAAAGTAACACGTTCTGGTTGAATTGAGTTTTTCTGCAAATTCTAAGATATACTTGGGTGTAATTCCCCAGGGAAACATCAGATCACAAAATGGGTTGGTTTTTTAGCATTCCCGACTCAGGACACTACTAATATACGTTTGTTTTTCGAATCTGAGCTTTGGTTCAAAAGTAACACGTTCTGGTTGAATTGAGTTTTTCTGCAAATTCTAAGATATACTTGGGTGTAATTCCCCAGGGAAACATCAGATCACAAAATGGGTTGGTTTTTTAGCATTCCCGACTCAGGACACTACTAATATACGTTTGTTTTTCGGATCTGAGCTTTGGTTCAAAAGTAACACGTTCTGGTTGAATTGAGTTTTTCTGCAAATTCTAAGATATACTTGGGTGTAACTCCCCAGGGAAACATCAGATCACAAAATGGGTTGGTTTTTTAGCATTCCCGACTCAGGACACTACTAATATACGTTTGTTTTTCGGATCTGAGCTTTGGTTCAAAAGTAACACGTTCTGGTTGAATTGAGTTTTTCTGCAAATTCTAAGATATACTTGGGTGTAACTCCCCAGGGAAACATCAGATCACAAAATGGGTTGGTTTTTTAGCATTCCCGACTCAGGACACTACTAATATACATTTCTTTTTCGGATCTGAGCTTTGGTTCAAAAGTAACACGTTCTGGTTGAATTGAGATTTTCTGCAAATTCTAAGATATACTTGGGAGTAACTCCCGAGGGAAACATCAGATCACAAAATGGGTTGGGTTTTTAGCATTCCCGACTCAGGACACTACTAATATACGTTTGTTTTTCGAATCTGAGCTTTGGTTCAAAAGTAACACGTTCTGGTTGAATTGAGTTTTTCTGCAAATTCTAAGATATACTTGGGAGTAACTCCCCAGGGAAACATCAGATCACAAAATGGGTTGGTTTTTTAGCATTCCCGACTCAGGACACTACTAATATACGTTTGTTTTTCGAATCTGAGCTTTGGTTCAAAAGTAACACGTTCTGGTTTAATTGAGTTTTTCTGCAAATTCTAAGATATACTTGGGTGTAACTCCCCAGGGAAACATCAGATCACAAAATGGGTTGGGTTTTTAGCATTCCCGACTCAGGACACTACTAATATACGTTTGTTTTTCGAATCTGAGCTTTGGTTCAAAAGTAACACGTTCTGGTTGAATTGAGTTTTTCTGCAAATTCTAAGATATACTTGGGTGTAACTCCCCAGGGAAACATCAGATCACAAAATGGGTTGGTTTTTTAGCATTCCCGACTCAGGACACTACTAATATACGTTTGTTTTTCGGATCTGAGCTTTGGTTCAAAAGTAACACGTTCTGGTTGAATTGAGTTTTTCTGCAAATTCTAAGATATACTTGGGTGTAACTCCCCAGGGAAACATCAGATCACAAAATGGGTTGGTTTTTTAGCATTCCCGACTCAGGACACTACTAATATACATTTCTTTTTCGGATCTGAGCTTTGGTTCAAAAGTAACACGTTCTGGTTGAATTGAGATTTTCTGCAAATTCTAAGATATACTTGGGAGTAACTCCCGAGGGAAACATCAGATCACAAAATGGGTTGGGTTTTTAGCATTCCCGACTCAGGACACTACTAATATACGTTTGTTTTTCGAATCTGAGCTTTGGTTCAAAAGTAACACGTTCTGGTTGAATTGAGTTTTTCTGCAAATTCTAAGATATACTTGGGAGTAACTCCCCAGGGAAACATCAGATCACAAAATGGGTTGGTTTTTTAGCATTCCCGACTCAGGACACTACTAATATACGTTTGTTTTTCGAATCTGAGCTTTGGTTCAAAAGTAACACGTTCTGGTTTAATTGAGTTTTTCTGCAAATTCTAAGATATACTTGGGTGTAACTCCCCAGGGAAACATCAGATCACAAAATGGGTTGGGTTTTTAGCATTCCCGACTCAGGACACTACTAATATACGTTTGTTTTTCGAATCTGAGCTTTGGTTCAAAAGTAACACGTTCTGGTTGAATTGAGTTTTTCTGCAAATTCTAAGATATACTTGGGTGTAACTCCCCAGGGAAACATCAGATCACAAAATGGGTTGGTTTTTTAGCATTCCCGACTCAGGACACTACTAATATACCTTTGTTTTTCGAATCTGAGCTTTGGTTCAAAAGTAACACGTTCTGTTTGAATTGAGTTTTTCTGCAAATTCTAAGATATACTTGGGTGTAATTCCCCAGGGAAACATCAGATCACAAAATGGGTTGGTTTTTTAGCATTCCCGACTCAGGACACTACTAATATACGTTTGTTTTTCGGATCTGAGCTTTGGTTCAAAAGTAACACGTTCTGGTTGAATTGAGTTTTTCTGCAAATTCTAAGATATACTTGGGTGTAACTCCCCAGGGAAACATCAGATCACAAAATGGGTTGGTTTTTTAGCATTCCCGACTCAGGACACTACTAATATACCTTTGTTTTTCGAATCTGAGCTTTGGTTCAAAAGTAACACGTTCTGGTTGAATTGAGTTTTTCTGCAAATTCTAAGATATACTTGGGTGTAATTCCCCAGGGAAACATCAGATCACAAAATGGGTTGGTTTTTTAGCATTCCCGACTCAGGACACTACTAATATACGTTTGTTTTTCGGATCTGAGCTTTGGTTCAAAAGTAACACGTTCTGGTTGAATTGAGTTTTTCTGCAAATTCTAAGATATACTTGGGTGTAACTCCCCAGGGAAACATCAGATCACAAAATGGGTTGGTTTTTTAGCATTCCCGACTCAGGACACTACTAATATACGTTTGTTTTTCGGATCTGAGCTTTGGTTCAAAAGTAACACGTTCTGGTTGAATTGAGTTTTTCTGCAAATTCTAAGATATACTTGGGTGTAACTCCCCAGGGAAACATCAGATCACAAAATGGGTTGGTTTTTTAGCATTCCCGACTCAGGACACTACTAATATACATTTCTTTTTCGGATCTGAGCTTTGGTTCAAAAGTAACACGTTCTGGTTGAATTGAGATTTTCTGCAAATTCTAAGATATACTTGGGAGTAACTCCCGAGGGAAACATCAGATCACAAAATGGGTTGGGTTTTTAGCATTCCCGACTCAGGACACTACCAATATACGTTTGTTTTTCGAATCTGAGCTTTGGTTCAAAAGTAACACGTTCTGGTTGAATTGAGTTTTTCTGCAAATTCTAAGATATACTTGGGAGTAACTCCCCAGGGAAACATCAGATCACAAAATGGGTTGGTTTTTTAGCATTCCCGACTCAGGACACTACTAATATACGTTTGTTTTTCGAATCTGAGCTTTGGTTCAAAAGTAACACGTTCTGGTTGAATTGAGTTTTTCTGCAAATTCTAAGATATACTTGGGTGTAACTCCCCAGGGAAACATCAGATCACAAAATGGGTTGGGTTTTTAGCATTCCCGACTCAGGACACTACTAATATACGTTTGTTTTTCGAATCTGAGCTTTGGTTCAAAAGTAACACGTTCTGGTTGAATTGAGTTTTTCTGCAAATTCTAAGATATACTTGGGTGTAACTCCCCAGGGAAACATCAGATCACAAAATGGGTTGGTTTTTTAGCATTCCCGACTCAGGACACTACTAATATACCTTTGTTTTTCGAATCTGAGCTTTGGTTCAAAAGTAACACGTTCTGGTTGAATTGAGTTTTTCTGCAAATTCTAAGATATACTTGGGTGTAATTCCCCAGGGAAACATCAGATCACAAAATGGGTTGGTTTTTTAGCATTCCCGACTCAGGACACTACTAATATACGTTTGTTTTTCGGATCTGAGCTTTGGTTCAAAAGTAACACTTTCTGGTTGAATTGAGTTTTTCTGCAAATTCTAAGATATACTTGGGTGTAACTCCCCAGGGAAACATCAGATCACAAAATGGGTTGGTTTTTTAGCATTCCCGACTCAGGACACTACTAATATACGTTTGTTTTTCGGATCTGAGCTTTGGTTCAAAAGTAACATGTTCTGGTTGAATTGAGTTTTTCTGCAAATTCTAAGATATACTTGGGTGTAACTCCCCAGGGAAACATCAGATCACAAAATGGGTTGGTTTTTTAGCATTCCCGACTCAGGACACTACTAATATACGTTTGTTTTTCGGATCTGAGCTTTGGTTCAAAAGTAACACGTTCTGGTTGAATTGAGTTTTTCTGCAAATTCTAAGATATACTTGGGTGTAACTCCCCAGGGAAACATCAGATCACAAAATGGGTTGGGTTTTTAGCATTCCCGACTCAGGACACTACCAATATACGTTTGTTTTTCGAATCTGAGCTTTGGTTCAAAAGTAACACGTTCTGGTTGAATTGAGTTTTTCTGCAAATTCTAAGATATACTTGGGAGTAACTCCCCAGGGAAACATCAGATCACAAAATGGGTTGGTTTTTTAGCATTCCCGACTCAGGACACTACTAATATACGTTTGTTTTTCGAATCTGAGCTTTGGTTCAAAAGTAACACGTTCTGGTTGAATTGAGTTTTTCTGCAAATTCTAAGATATACTTGGGTGTAACTCCCCAGGGAAACATCAGATCACAAAATGGGTTGGGTTTTTAGCATTCCCGACTCAGGACACTACTAATATACGTTTGTTTTTCGAATCTGAGCTTTGGTTCAAAAGTAACACGTTCTGGTTGAATTGAGTTTTTCTGCAAATTCTAAGATATACTTGGGTGTAACTCCCCAGGGAAACATCAGATCACAAAATGGGTTGGTTTTTTAGCATTCCCGACTCAGGACACTACTAATATACCTTTGTTTTTCGAATCTGAGCTTTGGTTCAAAAGTAACACGTTCTGGTTGAATTGAGTTTTTCTGCAAATTCTAAGATATACTTGGGTGTAATTCCCCAGGGAAACATCAGATCACAAAATGGGTTGGTTTTTTAGCATTCCCGACTCAGGACACTACTAATATACGTTTGTTTTTCGGATCTGAGCTTTGGTTCAAAAGTAACACTTTCTGGTTGAATTGAGTTTTTCTGCAAATTCTAAGATATACTTGGGTGTAACTCCCCAGGGAAACATCAGATCACAAAATGGGTTGGTTTTTTAGCATTCCCGACTCAGGACACTACTAATATACGTTTGTTTTTCGGATCTGAGCTTTGGTTCAAAAGTAACATGTTCTGGTTGAATTGAGTTTTTCTGCAAATTCTAAGATATACTTGGGTGTAACTCCCCAGGGAAACATCAGATCACAAAATGGGTTGGTTTTTTAGCATTCCCGACTCAGGACACTACTAATATACGTTTGTTTTTCGGATCTGAGCTTTGGTTCAAAAGTAACACGTTCTGGTTGAATTGAGTTTTTCTGCAAATTCTAAGATATACTTGGGTGTAACTCCCCAGGGAAACATCAGATCACAAAATGGGTTGGTTTTTTAGCATTCCCGACTCAGGACACTACTAATATACGTTTGTTTTTCGGATCTGAGCTTTGGTTCAAAAGTAACACGTTCTGGTTGAATTGAGTTTTTCTGCAAATTCTAAGATATACTTGGGAGTAACTCCCCAGGGAAACATCAGATCACAAAATGGGTTGGGTTTTTAGCATTCCCGACTCAGGACACTACTAATATACGTTTGTTTTTCGGATCTGAGCTTTGGTTCAAAAGTAACACGTTCTGGTTGAATTGAGTTTTTCTGCAAATTCTAAGATATACTTGGGTGTAACTCCCCAGGGAAACATCAGATCACAAAATGGGTTGGTTTTTTAGCATTCCCGACTCAGGACACTACTAATATACATTTCTTTTTCGGATCTGAGCTTTGGTTCAAAAGTAACACGTTCTGGTTGAATTGAGATTTTCTGCAAATTCTAAGATATACTTGGGAGTAACTCCCGAGGGAAACATCAGATCACAAAATGGGTTGGGTTTTTAGCATTCCCGACTCAGGACACTACCAATATACGTTTGTTTTTCGAATCTGAGCTTTGGTTCAAAAGTAACACGTTCTGGTTGAATTGAGTTTTTCTGCAAATTCTAAGATATACTTGGGAGTAACTCCCCAGGGAAACATCAGATCACAAAATGGGTTGGTTTTTTAGCATTCCCGACTCAGGACACTACTAATATACCTTTGTTTTTCGAATCTGAGCTTTGGTTCAAAACTAACACGTTCTGGTTGAATTGAGATTTTCTGCAAATTCTAAGATATACTTGGGAGTAACTCCCCAGGGAAACATCAGATCACAAAATGGGTTGGGTTTTTAGCATTCCCGACTCAGGACACTACTAATATACGTTTGTTTTTCGGATCTGAGCTTTGGTTCAAAAGTAACACGTTCTGGTTGAATTGAGTTTTTCTGCAAATTCTAAGATATACTTTGGTGTAACTCCCCAGGGAAACATCAGATCACAAAATGGGTTGGTTTTTTAGCATTCCCGACTCAGGACACTACTAATATACGTTTGTTTTTCGGATCTGAGCTTTGGTTCAAAAGTAACACGTTCTGGTTGAATTGAGTTTTTCTGCATATTCTAAGATATACTTGGGTGTAACTCCCCAGGGAAACATCAGATCACAAAATGGGTTGGTTTTTTAGCATTCCCGACTCAGGACACTACTAATATACGTTTGTTTTTCGGATCTGAGCTTTGGTTCAAAAGTAACACGTTCTGGTTGAATTGAGTTTTTCTGCAAATTCTAAGATATACTTGGGTGTAACTCCCCAGGGAAACATCAGATCACAAAATGGGTTGGTTTTTTAGCATTCCCGACTCAGGACACTACTAATATACGTTTGTTTTTCGGATCTGAGCTTTGGTTCAAAAGTAACACGTTCTGGTTGAATTGAGTTTTTCTGCAAATTCTAAGATATACTTGGGTGTAACTCCCCAGGGAAACATCAGATCACAAAATGGGTTGGTTTTTTAGCATTCCCGACTCAGGACACTACTAATATACGTTTGTTTTTCGGATCTGAGCTTTGGTTCAAAAGTAACACGTTCTGGTTGAATTGAGTTTTTCTGCAAATTCTAAGATATACTTGGGTGTAACTCCCCAGGGAAACATCAGATCACAAAATGGGTTGGTTTTTTAGCATTCCCGACTCAGGACACTACTAATATACATTTCTTTTTCGGATCTGAGCTTTGGTTCAAAAGTAACACGTTCTGGTTGAATTGAGATTTTCTGCAAATTCTAAGATATACTTGGGAGTAACTCCCGAGGGAAACATCAGATCACAAAATGGGTTGGGTTTTTAGCATTCCCGACTCAGGACACTACCAATATACGTTTGTTTTTCGAATCTGAGCTTTGGTTCAAAAGTAACACGTTCTGGTTGAATTGAGTTTTTCTGCAAATTCTAAGATATACTTGGGAGTAACTCCCCAGGGAAACATCAGATCACAAAATGGGTTGGTTTTTTAGCATTCCCGACTCAGGACACTACTAATATACCTTTGTTTTTCGAATCTGAGCTTTGGTTCAAAACTAACACGTTCTGGTTGAATTGAGATTTTCTGCAAATTCTAAGATATACTTGGGAGTAACTCCCCAGGGAAACATCAGATCACAAAATGGGTTGGGTTTTTAGCATTCCCGACTCAGGACACTACTAATATACGTTTGTTTTTCGGATCTGAGCTTTGGTTCAAAAGTAACACGTTCTGGTTGAATTGAGTTTTTCTGCAAATTCTAAGATATACTTGGGTGTAACTCCCCAGGGAAACATCAGATCACAAAATGGGTTGGTTTTTTAGCATTCCCGACTCAGGACACTACTAATATACGTTTGTTTTTCGAATCTGAGCTTTGGTTCAAAAGTAACACGTTCTGGTTGAATTGAGTTTTTCTGCAAATTCTAAGATATACTTGGGTATAACTCCCCAGGGAAACATCAGATCACAAAATGGGTTGGTTTTTTAGCATTCCCGACTCAGGACACTACTAATATACGTTTGTTTTTCGGATCTGAGCTTTGGTTCAAAAGTAACACGTTCTGGTTGAATTGAGTTTTTCTGCAAATTCTAAGATATACTTGGGTGTAACTCCCCAGGGAAACATCAGATCACAAAATGGGTTGGTTTTTTAGCATTCCCGACTCAGGACACTACTAATATACATTTCTTTTTCGGATCTGAGCTTTGGTTCAAAAGTAACACGTTCTGGTTGAATTGAGATTTTCTGCAAATTCTAAGATATACTTGGGAGTAACTCCCCAGGGAAACATCAGATCACAAAATGGGTTGGTTTTTTAGCATTCCCGACTCAGGACACTACTAATATACGTTTGTTTTTCGGATCTGAGCTTTGGTTCAAAAGTAACACGTTCTGGTTGAATTGAGTTTTTCTGCAAATTCTAAGATATACTTGGGTGTAACTCCCCAGGGAAACATCAGATCACAAAATGGGTTGGTTTTTTAGCATTCCCGACTCAGGACACTACTAATATACGTTTGCTTTTCGGATCTGAGCTTTGGTTCAAAAGTAACACGTTCTGGTTGAATTGAGTTTTTCTGCAAATTCTAAGATATACTTGGGTGTAACTCCCCAGGGAAACATCAGATCACAAAATGGGTTGGTTTTTTAGCATTCCCGACTCAGGACACTACTAATATACATTTCTTTTTCGGATCTGAGCTTTGGTTCAAAAGTAACACGTTCTGGTTGAATTGAGATTTTCTGCAAATTCTAAGATATACTTGGGAGTAACTCCCGAGGGAAACATCAGATCACAAAATGGGTTGGGTTTTTAGCATTCCCGACTCAGGACACTACCAATATACGTTTGTTTTTCGAATCTGAGCTTTGGTTCAAAAGTAACACGTTCTGGTTGAATTGAGTTTTTCTGCAAATTCTAAGATATACTTGGGAGTAACTCCCCAGGGAAACATCAGATCACAAAATGGGTTGGTTTTTTAGCATTCCCGACTCAGGACACTACTAATATACCTTTGTTTTTCGAATCTGAGCTTTGGTTCAAAACTAACACGTTCTGGTTGAATTGAGTTTTTCTGCAAATTCTAAGATATACTTGGGAGTAACTCCCCAGGGAAACATCAGATCACAAAATGGGTTGGTTTTTTAGCATTCCCGACTCAGGACACTACTAATATACGTTTGTTTTTCGGATCTGAGCTTTGGTTCAAAAGTAACACGTTCTGGTTGAATTGAGTTTTTCTGCAAATTCTAAGATATACTTGGGTGTAACTCCCCAGGGAAACATCAGATCACAAAATGGGTTGGTTTTTTAGCATTCCCGACTCAGGACACTACTAATATACGTTTGTTTTTCGAATCTGAGCTTTGGTTCAAAAGTAACACGTTCTGGTTGAATTGAGTTTTTCTGCAAATTCTAAGATATACTTGGGTATAACTCCCCAGGGAAACATCAGATCACAAAATGGGTTGGTTTTTTAGCATTCCCGACTCAGGACACTACTAATATACGTTTGTTTTTCGGATCTGAGCTTTGGTTCAAAAGTAACACGTTCTGGTTGAATTGAGTTTTTCTGCAAATTCTAAGATATACTTGGGTGTAACTCCCCAGGGAAACATCAGATCACAAAATGGGTTGGTTTTTTAGCATTCCCGACTCAGGACACTACTAATATACATTTCTTTTTCGGATCTGAGCTTTGGTTCAAAAGTAACACGTTCTGGTTGAATTGAGATTTTCTGCAAATTCTAAGATATACTTGGGAGTAACTCCCGAGGGAAACATCAGATCACAAAATGGGTTGGGTTTTTAGCATTCTTGACTCAGGACACTACTAATATACCTTTGTTTTTCGAATCTGAGCTTTGGTTCAAAAGTAACACGTTCTGGTTGAATTGAGTTTTTCTGCAAATTCTAAGATATACTTGGGTGTAACTCCCCAGGGAAACATCAGATCACACAATGGGTTGGTTTTTTAGCATTCCCGACTCAGGACACTACTAATATACATTTGTTTTTCGGATCTGAGCTTTGGTTCAAAAGTAACACGTTCTGGTTGAATTGAGATTTTCTGCAAATTCTAAGATATACTTGGGAGTAACTCCCCAGGGAAACATCAGATCACAAAATGGGTTGGTTTTTTAGCATTCCCGACTCAGGACACTACTAATATACCTTTGTTTTTCGAATCTGAGCTTTGGTTCAAAAGTAACACGTTCTGGTTGAATTGAGTTTTTCTGCAAATTCTAAGATATACTTGGGTGTAATTCCCCAGGGAAACATCAGATCACAAAATGGGTTGGTTTTTTAGCATTCCCGACTCAGGACACTACTAATATACGTTTGTTTTTCGGATCTGAGCTTTGGTTCAAAAGTAACACGTTCTGGTTGAATTGAGTTTTTCTGCAAATTCTAAGATATACTTGGGTGTAACTCCCCAGGGAAACATCAGATCACAAAATGGGTTGGTTTTTTAGCATTCCCGACTCAGGACACTACTAATATACCTTTGTTTTTCGAATCTGAGCTTTGGTTCAAAAGTAACACGTTCTGGTTGAATTGAGTTTTTCTGCAAATTCTAAGATATACTTGGGTGTAATTCCCCAGGGAAACATCAGATCACAAAATGGGTTGGTTTTTTAGCATTCCCGACTCAGGACACTACTAATATACGTTTGTTTTTCGGATCTGAGCTTTGGTTCAAAAGTAACACGTTCTGGTTGAATTGAGTTTTTCTGCAAATTCTGAGATATACTTGGGTGTAACTCCCCAGGGAAACATCAGATCACAAAATGGGTTGGTTTTTTAGCATTCCCGACTCAGGACCCTACTAATATACGTTTGTTTTTCGAATCTGAGCTTTGGTTCAAAAGTAACACGTTCTGGTTGAATTGAGTTTTTCTGCAAATTCTAAGATATACTTGGGTGTAACTCCCCAGGGAAACATCAGATCACAAAATGGGTTGGTTTTTTAGCATTCCCGACTCAGGACACTACTAATATACGTTTGTTTTTCGGATCTGAGCTTTGGTTCAAAAGTAACACGTTCTGGTTGAATTGAGTTTTTCTGCAAATTCTAAGATATACTTGGGTGTAACTCCCCAGGGAAACATCAGATCACAAAATGGGTTGGTTTTTTAGCATTCCCGACTCAGGACACTACTAATATACATTTCTTTTTCGGATCTGAGCTTTGGTTCAAAAGTAACACGTTCTGGTTGAATTGAGATTTTCTGCAAATTCTAAGATATACTTGGGAGTAACTCCCGAGGGAAACATCAGATCACAAAATGGGTTGGGTTTTTAGCATTCTTGACTCAGGACACTACTAATATACCTTTGTTTTTCGAATCTGAGCTTTGGTTCAAAAGTAACACGTTCTGGTTGAATTGAGTTTTTCTGCAAATTCTAAGATATACTTGGGTGTAACTCCCCAGGGAAACATCAGATCACACAATGGGTTGGTTTTTTAGCATTCCCAACTCAGGACACTACTAATATACATTTGTTTTTCGGATCTGAGCTTTGGTTCAAAAGTAACACGTTCTGGTTGAATTGAGATTTTCTGCAAATTCTAAGATATACTTGGGAGTAACTCCCCAGGGAAACATCAGATCACAAAATGGGTTGGGTTTTTAGCATTCCCGACTCAGGACACTACTAATATACGTTTGTTTTTCGAATCTGAGCTTTGGTTCAAAAGTAACACGTTCTGGTTGAATTGAGTTTTTCTGCAAATTCTAAGATATACTTGGGTGTAACTCCCCAGGGAAACATCAGATCACAAAATGGGTTGGTTTTTTAGCATTCCCGACTCAGGACACTACTAATATACCTTTGTTTTTCGAATCTGAGCTTTGGTTCAAAAGTAACACGTTCTGGTTGAATTGAGTTTTTCTGCAAATTCTAAGATATACTTGGGTGTAATTCCCCAGGGAAACATCAGATCACAAAATGGGTTGGTTTTTTAGCATTCCCGACTCAGGACACTACTAATATACGTTTGTTTTTCGGATCTGAGCTTTGGTTCAAAAGTAACACGTTCTGGTTGAATTGAGATTTTCTGCAAATTCTAAGATATACTTGGGAGTAACTCCCCAGGGAAACATCAGAGCACAAAATGGGTTGGGTTTTTAGCATTCCCGACTCAGGACACTACTAATATACGTTTGTTTTTCGGATCTGAGCTTTGGTTCAAAAGTAACACGTTCTGGTTGAATTGAGTTTTTCTGCAAATTCTAAGATATACTTGGGTGTAACTCCCCAGGGAAACATCAGATCACAAAATGGGTTGGGTTTTTAGCATTCCCGACTCAGGACACTACTAATATACATTTGTTTTTCGGATCTGAGCTTTGGTTCAAAAGTAACACGTTCTGGTTGAATTGAGATTTTCTGCAAATTCTAAGATATACTTGGGAGTAACTCCCCAGGGAAACATCAGATCACAAAATGGGTTGGGTTTTTAGCATTCCCGACTCAGGACACTACTAATATACGTTTGTTTTTCGAATCTGAGCTTTGGTTCAAAAGTAACACGTTCTGGTTGAATTGAGATTTTCTGCAAATTCTAAGATATACTTGGGTGTAACTCCCCAGGGAAACATCAGATCATAAAATGGGTTGGGTTTTTAGCATTCCCGACTCAGGACACTACTAATATACGTTTGTTTTTCGGATCTGAGCTTTGGTTCAAAAGTAACACGTTCTGGTTGAATTGAGTTTTTCTGCATATTCTAAGATATACTTGGGTGTAACTCCCCAGGGAAACATCAGATCACAAAATGGGTTGGTTTTTTAGCATTCCCGACTCAGGACACTACTAATATACATTTGTTTTTCGGATCTGAGCTTTGGTTCAAAAGTAACACGTTCTGGTTGAATTGAGATTTTCTGCAAATTCTAAGATATACTTGGGAGTAACTCCCCAGGGAAACATCAGATCACAAAATGGGTTGGGTTTTTAGCATTCCCGACTCAGGACACTACTAATATACCTTTGTTTTTCGAATCTGAGCTTTGGTTCAAAAGTAACACGTTCTGGTTGAATTGAGTTTTTCTGCAAATTCTAAGATATACTTGGAATTTGCAGAAAAACTCAATTCAACCAGAACGTGTAACTTTTGAACCAAAGCTCAGATTCGAAAAACAAACAAATATTAGTAGTGTCCATAGTCGGGAATGCTAAAAAACCAACCCATTTTGTGATCTGATCTTTCCCTGGGGAGTTACACCCAAGTATATCTTAGAATTTGCAGAAAATCTCAATTCAACCAGAACGTGTTACTTTTGAACCAAAGCTCAGATTCGAAAAACAAACGTATATTAGTAGTGTCCTGAGTCGGGAATGCTAAAAGCCCAACCCATTTTGTGATCTGATGTTTCCCTGGGGAGTTACATCCAAGTATATCTTAGAATTTGCCGAAAATCTCAATTGAACTAGAATGTGTTAGTTTTGAACCAAAGCTCAGATCCGAAAAACAAACGTATATTAGTAGTGTCCTGAGTCGGGAATGCTAAAAAACCAACCCATTTTGTGATCTGATGTTTCCCTGGGGAGTTACACCAAAGTATATCTTAGAATTTGCAGAAAATCTCAATTGAACTAGAACGTGTTAGTTTTGAACCAAAGCTCAGATCCGAAAAACAAAGGTATATTAGTAGTGTCCTGAGTCGGGAATGCTAAAAAACCAACCCTTTTTTTTATCTGATGTTTCCCTCGGGAGTTACACCCAAGTATATCTTAGAATTTGCAGAAAATCTCAATTGAACCAGAACGTGTTACTTTTGAACCAAAGCTCAGATTCGAAAAACAAAGGTATATTAGTAGTGTCCTGAGTCGGGAATGCTAAAAAACCAACCCATCTTGTGATCTGATCTTTCCCTGGGGAGTTACACCCAAGTATATCTTAGAATTTGCAGAAAAACTCAATTCAACCAGAACGTGTAACTTTTGAACCAAAGCTCAGATTCGAAAAACAAAGGTATATTAGTAGTGTCCTGAGTCGGGAATGCTAAAAAACCAACCCATTTTGTGATCTGATGTTTCCCTGGGGAGTTACACCCAAGTATATCTTA
This sequence comes from Thamnophis sirtalis, assembly GCF_051295495.1. Lineage (NCBI taxonomy): Eukaryota > Metazoa > Chordata > Lepidosauria > Squamata > Natricidae > Thamnophis > Thamnophis sirtalis. Next base: position 32,343 of record NW_028261434.1, read on the forward strand.
GAATTTGCAGAAAATCTCAATTGAACCAGAACGTGTAACTTTTGAACCAAAGCTCAGATTCGAAAAACAAACGTATATTAGTAGTGTCCTGAGTCGGGAATGCTAAAAAACCAACCCATTTTGTGATCTGATGTTTCCCTGGGGAGTTACACCCAAGTATATCTTAGAATTTGCAGAAAAACTCAATTCAACCAGAACGTGTAACTTTTGAACCAAAGCTCAGATTCGAAAAACAAACAAATATTAGTAGTGTCCATAGTCGGGAATGCTAAAAAACCAACCCATTTTGTGATCTGATCTTTCCCTGGGTTGTTACACCCAAGTATATCTTAGAATTTGCAGAAAATCTCAATTCAACCAGAACGTGTTACTTTTGAACCAAAGCTCAGATTCGAAAAACAAACGTATATTAGTAGTGTCCTGAGTCAGGAATGCTAAAAAACCAACCCATTTTGTGATCTGATCTTTCCCTGGGGAGTTACACCCAAGTATATCTTAGAATTTGCAGAAAAACTCAATTCAACCAGAACGTGTAACTTTTGAACCAAAGCTCAGATTCGAAAAACAAACGTATATTAGTAGTGTCCTGAGTCGGGAATGCTAAAAAACCAACCCATTTTGTGATCTGATGTTTCCCTGGGGAGTTACACCAAAGTATATCTTAGAATTTGCAGAAAAACTCAATTGAACCATAACGTGTACCTTTTGAACCAAAGCTCAGATTCAAAAAACAAAGGTATATTAGTAGTGTCCTGAGTCGGGAATGCTAAAAAACCAACCCTTTTTTTTATCTGATGTTTCCCTCGGGAGTTACACCCAAGTATATCTTAGAATTTGCAGAAAATCTCAATTGAACCAGAACGTGTTACTTTTGAACCAAAGCTCAGATTCGAAAAACAAAGGTATATTAGTAGTGTCCTGAGTCGGGAATGCTAAAAAACCAACCCATCTTGTGATCTGATCTTTCCCTGGGGAGTTACACCCAAGTATATCTTAGAATTTGCAGAAAAACTCAATTGAACCAGAACGTGTAACTTTTGAACCAAAGCTCAGATTCGAAAAACAAAGGTATATTAGTAGTGTCCTGAGTCGGGAATGCTAAAAAACCAACCCATTTTGTGATCTGATGTTTCCCTGGGGAGTTACACCCAAGTATATCTTAGAATTTGCAGAAAATCTCAATTGAACCAGAACGTGTAACTTTTGAACCAAAGCTCAGATTCGAAAAACAAACGTATATTAGTAGTGTCCTGAGTCGGGAATGCTAAAAAACCAACCCATTTTGTGATCTGATGTTTCCCTGGGGAGTTACACCCAAGTATATCTTAGAATTTGCAGAAAAACTCAATTCAACCAGAACGTGTAACTTTTGAACCAAAGCTCAGATTCGAAAAACAAACAAATATTAGTAGTGTCCATAGTCGGGAATGCTAAAAAACCAACCCATTTTGTGATCTGATCTTTCCCTGGGTTGTTACACCCAAGTATATCTTAGAATTTGCAGAAAATCTCAATTCAACCAGAACGTGTTACTTTTGAACCAAAGCTCAGATTCGAAAAACAAACGTATATTAGTAGTGTCCTGAGTCAGGAATGCTAAAAAACCAACCCATTTTGTGATCTGACCTTTCCCTGGGGAGTTACACCCAAGTATATCTTAGAATTTGCAGAAAATCTCAATTGAACTAGAACGTGTTAGTTTTGAACCAAAGCTCAGATCCGAAAAACAAACGTATATTAGTAGTGTCCATAGTCGGGAATGCTAAAAAACCAACCCATTTTGTGATCTGATGTTTCCCTGGGGAGTTACACCAAAGTATATCTTAGAATTTGCAGAAAAACTCAATTCAACCAGAACGTGTTACTTTTGAACCAAAGCTCAGATTCGAAAAACAAACGTATATTAGTAGTGTCCTGAGTCGGGAATGCTAAAAAACCAACCCATTTTGTGATCTGATGTTTCCCTGGGGAGTTACACCCAAGTATATCTTAGAATTTGCAGAAAAACTCAATTCAACCAGAACGTGTTACTTTTGAACCAAAGCTCAGATTCGAAAAACAAACGTATATTAGTAGTGTCCTGAGTCGGGAATGGTAAAAAACCAACCCATTTTGTGATCTGATGTTTCCCTGGGGAGTTACACCCAAGTATATCTTAGAACTTGTAGAAAATCTCAATTGAACTAGAACGCGTTAGTTTTGAACCAAAGCTCAGATCCAAAAAACAAACGTATATTAGTAGTGTCCTGAGTCGGGAATGCTAAAAAACCACTCCATTTTATGATCTGATGTTTCCTTGGGGAGTTACACCCAAGTATATCTTAGAATTTGCAGAAAACCTCAATTCAACCAGAACGTGTTACTTTTGAACCAAAGCTCAGATTCGAAAAACAAACGTATATTAGTAGTGTCCTGAGTCGGGAATGCTAAAAAACCAACCCATTTTGTGATCTGATGTTTCCCTGGGGAGTTACACCCAAGTATATCTTAGAATTTGCAGAAAAACTCAATTCAACCAGAACGTGTAACTTTTGAACCAAAGCTCAGATTCGAAAAACAAACAAATATTAGTAGTGTCCATAGTCGGGAATGCTAAAAAACCAACCCATTTTGTGATCTGATCTTTCCCTGGGGAGTTACACCCAAGTATATCTTAGAATTTGCAGAAAATCTCAATTCAACCAGAACGTGTTACTTTTGAACCAAAGCTCAGATTCGAAAAACAAACGTATATTAGTAGTGTCCTGAGTCGGGAATGCTAAAAAACCAACCCATTTTGTGATCTGATCTTTCCCTGGGGAGTTACACCCAAGTATATCTTAGAATTTGCAGAAAATCTCAATTGAACTAGAACGTGTTAGTTTTGAACCAAAGCTCAGATCCGAAAAACAAACGTATATTAGTAGTGTCCTGAGTCGGGAATGCTAAAAAACCAACCCATTTTGTGATCTGATGTTTCCCTGGGGAGTTACACCCAAGTATATCTTAGAATTTGCAGAAAAACTCAATTCAACCAGAACGTGTAACTTTTGAACCAAAGCTCAGATTCGAAAAACAAACAAATATTAGTAGTGTCCATAGTCGGGAATGCTAAAAAACCAACCCATTTTGTGATCTGATCTTTCCCTGGGGAGTTACACCCAAGTATATCTTAGAATTTGCAGAAAATCTCAATTCAACCAGAACGTGTTACTTTTGAACCAAAGCTCAGATTCGAAAAACAAACGTATATTAGTAGTGTCCTGAGTCAGGAATGCTACAAAACCAACCCATTTTGTGATCTGATCTTTCCCTGGGTTGTTACACCCAAGTATATCTTAGAATTTGCAGAAAATCTCAATTCAACCAGAACGTGTTACTTTTGAACCAAAGCTCAGATTCGAAAAACAAACGTATATTAGTAGTGTCCTGAGTCAGGAATGCTAAAAAACCAACCCATTTTGTGATCTGATCTTTCCCTGGGGAGTTACACCCAAGTATATCTTAGAATTTGCAGAAAATCTCAATTGAACTAGAACGTGTTAGTTTTGAACCAAAGCTCAGATCCGAAAAACAAACGTATATTAGTAGTGTCCATAGTCGGGAATGCTAAAAAACCAACCCATTTTGTGATCTGATGTTTCCCTGGGGAGTTACACCAAAGTATATCTTAGAATTTGCAGAAAAACTCAATTCAACCAGAACGTGTTACTTTTGAACCAAAGCTCAGATTCGAAAAACAAACGTATATTAGTAGTGTCCTGAGTCGGGAATGCTAAAAAACCAACCCATTTTGTGATCTGATGTTTCCCTGGGGAGTTACACCCAAGTATATCTTAGAATTTGCAGAAAAACTCAATTCAACCAGAACGTGTTACTTTTGAACCAAAGCTCAGATTCGAAAAACAAACGTATATTAGTAGTGTCCTGAGTCGGGAATGGTAAAAAACCAACCCATTTTGTGATCTGATGTTTCCCTGGGGAGTTACACCCAAGTATATCTTAGAACTTGTAGAAAATCTCAATTGAACTAGAACGCGTTAGTTTTGAACGAAAGCTCAGATCCAAAAAACAAACGTATATTAGTAGTGTCCTGAGTCGGGAATGCTAAAAAACCACTCCATTTTATGATCTGATGTTTCCCTGGGGAGTTACACCCAAGTATATCTTAGAATTTGCAGAAAACCTCAATTCAACCAGAACGTGTTACTTTTGAACCAAAGCTCAGATTCGAAAAACAAACGTATATTAGTAGTGTCCTGAGTCGGGAATGCTAAAAAACCAACCCATTTTGTGATCTGATGTTTCCCTGGGGAGTTACACCCAAGTATATCTTAGAATTTGCAGAAAAACTCAATTCAACCAGAACGTGTAACTTTTGAACCAAAGCTCAGATTCGAAAAACAAACGTATATTAGTAGTGTCCATAGTCGGGAATGCTAAAAAACCAACCCATCTTGTGATCTGATGTTTCCCTGGGGAGTTACACCCAAGTATATCTTAGAATTTGCAGAAAAACTCAATTCAACCAGAACGTGTAACTTTTGAACCAAAGCTCAGATTCGAAAAACAAAGGTATATTAGTAGTGTCCTGAGTCGGGAATGCTAAAAAACCAACCCATTTTGTGATCTGATGTTTCCCTGGGGAGTTACACCCAAGTATATCTTAGAATTTGCAGAAAATCTCAATTGAACCAGAACGTGTAACTTTTGAACCAAAGCTCAGATTCGAAAAACAAACGTATATTAGTAGTGTCCTGAGTCGGGAATGCTAAAAAACCAACCCATTTTGTGATCTGATGTTTCCCTGGGGAGTTACACCCAAGTATATCTTAGAATTTGCAGAAAAACTCAATTCAACCAGAACGTGTAACTTTTGAACCAAAGCTCAGATTCGAAAAACAAACAAATATTAGTAGTGTCCATAGTCGGGAATGCTAAAAAACCAACCCATTTTGTGATCTGATCTTTCCCTGGGTTGTTACACCCAAGTATATCTTAGAATTTGCAGAAAATCTCAATTCAACTAGAACGTGTTAGTTTTGAACCAAAGCTCAGATCCGAAAAACAAACGTATATTAGTAGTGTCCTGAGTCGGGAATGCTAAAAAACCAACCCATCTTGTGATCTGATCTTTCCCTGGGGAGTTACACCCAAGTATATCTTAGAATTTGCAGAAAATCTCAATTGAACTAGAACGTGTTAGTTTTGAACCAAAGCTCAGATCCGAAAAACAAACGTATATTAGTAGTGTCCATAGTCGGGAATGCTAAAAAACCAACCCATTTTGTGATCTGATGTTTCCCTGGGGAGTTACACCCAAGTATATCTTAGAATTTGCAGAAAAACTCAATTCAACCAGAACGTGTTACTTTTGAACCAAAGCTCAGATTCGAAAAACAAACGTATATTAGTAGTGTCCTGAGTCGGGAATGCTAAAAAACCAACCCATCTTGTGATCTGATCTTTCCCTGGGGAGTTACACCCAAGTATATCTTAGAATTTGCAGAAAAACTCAATTCAACCAGAACGTGTAACTTTTGAACCAAAGCTCAGATTCGAAAAACAAAGGTATATTAGTAGTGTCCTGAGTCGGGAATGCTAAAAAACCAACCCATTTTGTGATCTGATGTTTCCCTGGGGAGTTACACCCAAGTATATCTTAGAATTTGCAGAAAATCTCAATTGAACCAGAACGTGTAACTTTTGAACCAAAGCTCAGATTCGAAAAACAAACGTATATTAGTAGTGTCCTGAGTCGGGAATGCTAAAAAACCAACCCATTTTGTGATCTGATGTTTCCCTGGGGAGTTACACCCAAGTATATCTTAGAATTTGCAGAAAAACTCAATTCAACCAGAACGTGTAACTTTTGAACCAAAGCTCAGATTCGAAAAACAAACAAATATTAGTAGTGTCCATAGTCGGGAATGCTAAAAAACCAACCCATTTTGTGATCTGATCTTTCCCTGGGTTGTTACACCCAAGTATATCTTAGAATTTGCAGAAAATCTCAATTCAACCAGAACGTGTTACTTTTGAACCAAAGCTCAGATTCGAAAAACAAACGTATATTAGTAGTGTCCTGAGTCAGGAATGCTAAAAAACCAACCCATTTTGTGATCTGACCTTTCCCTGGGGAGTTACACCCAAGTATATCTTAGAATTTGCAGAAAATCTCAATTGAACTAGAACGTGTTAGTTTTGAACCAAAGCTCAGATCCGAAAAACAAACGTATATTAGTAGTGTCCATAGTCGGGAATGCTAAAAAACCAACCCATTTTGTGATCTGATGTTTCCCTGGGGAGTTACACCAAAGTATATCTTAGAATTTGCAGAAAAACTCAATTCAACCAGAACGTGTTACTTTTGAACCAAAGCTCAGATTCGAAAAACAAACGTATATTAGTAGTGTCCTGAGTCGGGAATGCTAAAAAACCAACCCATTTTGTGATCTGATGTTTCCCTGGGGAGTTACACCCAAGTATATCTTAGAATTTGCAGAAAAACTCAATTCAACCAGAACGTGTTACTTTTGAACCAAAGCTCAGATTCGAAAAACAAACGTATATTAGTAGTGTCCTGAGTCGGGAATGCTAAAAAACCAACCCATTTTGTGATCTGATGTTTCCCTGGGGAGTTACACCCAAGTATATCTTAGAATTTGCAGAAAAACTCAATTCAACCAGAACGTGTAACTTTTGAACCAAAGCTCAGATTCGAAAAACAAACAAATATTAGTAGTGTCCATAGTCGGGAATGCTAAAAAACCAACCCATTTTGTGATCTGATCTTTCCCTGGGGAGTTACACCCAAGTATATCTTAGAATTTGCAGAAAATCTCAATTCAACCAGAACGTGTTACTTTTGAACCAAAGCTCAGATTCGAAAAACAAACGTATATTAGTAGTGTCCTGAGTCGGGAATGCTAAAAAACCAACCCATTTTGTGATCTGATCTTTCCCTGGGGAGTTACACCCAAGTATATCTTAGAATTTGCAGAAAATCTCAATTGAACTAGAACGTGTTAGTTTTGAACCAAAGCTCAGATCCGAAAAACAAACGTATATTAGTAGTGTCCTGAGTCGGGAATGCTAAAAAACCAACCCATTTTGTGATCTGATGTTTCCCTGGGGAGTTACACCCAAGTATATCTTAGAATTTGCAGAAAAACTCAATTCAACCAGAACGTGTAACTTTTGAACCAAAGCTCAGATTCGAAAAACAAACAAATATTAGTAGTGTCCATAGTCGGGAATGCTAAAAAACCAACCCATTTTGTGATCTGATCTTTCCCTGGGGAGTTACACCCAAGTATATCTTAGAATTTGCAGAAAATCTCAATTCAACCAGAACGTGTTACTTTTGAACCAAAGCTCAGATTCGAAAAACAAAGGTATATTAGTAGTGTCCTGAGTCAGGAATGCTACAAAACCAACCCATTTTGTGATCTGATCTTTCCCTGGGTTGTTACACCCAAGTATATCTTAGAATTTGCAGAAAATCTCAATTCAACCAGAACGTGTTACTTTTGAACCAAAGCTCAGATTCGAAAAACAAACGTATATTAGTAGTGTCCTGAGTCAGGAATGCTAAAAAACCAACCCATTTTGTGATCTGATCTTTCCCTGGGGAGTTACACCCAAGTATATCTTAGAATTTGCAGAAAATCTCAATTGAACTAGAACGTGTTAGTTTTGAACCAAAGCTCAGATCCGAAAACCAAACGTATATTAGTAGTGTCCATAGTCGGGAATGCTAAAAAACCAACCCATTTTGTGATCTGATGTTTCCCTGGGGAGTTACACCAAAGTATATCTTAGAATTTGCAGAAAAACTCAATTCAACCAGAACGTGTTACTTTTGAACCAAAGCTCAGATTCGAAAAACAAACGTATATTAGTAGTGTCCTGAGTCGGGAATGCTAAAAAACCAACCCATTTTGTGATCTGATGTTTCCCTGGGGAGTTACACCCAAGTATATCTTAGAATTTGCAGAAAAACTCAATTCAACCAGAACGTGTTACTTTTGAACCAAAGCTCAGATTCGAAAAACAAACGTATATTAGTAGTGTCCTGAGTCGGGAATGGTAAAAAACCAACCCATTTTGTGATCTGATGTTTCCCTGGGGAGTTACACCCAAGTATATCTTAGAACTTGTAGAAAATCTCAATTGAACTAGAACGCGTTAGTTTTGAACCAAAGCTCAGATCCAAAAAACAAACGTATATTAGTAGTGTCCTGAGTCGGGAATGCTAAAAAACCACTCCATTTTATGATCTGATGTTTCCCTGGGGAGTTACACCCAAGTATATCTTAGAATTTGCAGAAAACCTCAATTCAACCAGAACGTGTTACTTTTGAACCAAAGCTCAGATTCGAAAAACAAACGTATATTAGTAGTGTCCTGAGTCGGGAATGCTAAAAAACCAACCCATTTTGTGATCTGATGTTTCCCTGGGGAGTTACACCCAAGTATATCTTAGAATTTGCAGAAAAACTCAATTCAACCAGAACGTGTAACTTTTGAACCAAAGCTCAGATTCGAAAAACAAACAAATATTAGTAGTGTCCATAGTCGGGAATGCTAAAAAACCAACCCATTTTGTGATCTGATCTTTCCCTGGGGAGTTACACCCAAGTATATCTTAGAATTTGCAGAAAATCTCAATTGAACTAGAACGTGTTAGTTTTGAACCAAAGCTCAGATCCGAAAAACAAACGTATATTAGTAGTGTCCTGAGTCGGGAATGCTAAAAAACCAACCCATTTTGTGATCTGATGTTTCCCTGGGGAGTTACACCCAAGTATATCTTAGAATTTGCAGAAAAACTCAATTCAACCAGAACGTGTAACTTTTGAACCAAAACTCAGATTCGAAAAACAAACAAATATTAGTAGTGTCCATAGTCGGGAATGCTAAAAAACCAACCCATTTTGTGATCTGATCTTTCCCTGGGGAGTTACACCCAAGTATATCTTAGAATTTGCAGAAAATCTCAATTCAACCAGAACGTGTTACTTTTGAACCAAAGCTCAGATTCGAAAAACAAACGTATATTAGTAGTGTCCTGAGTCGGGAATGCTACAAAACCAACCCATTTTGTGATCTGATGTTTCCCTGGGGAGTTACACCCAAGTATATCTTAGAATTTGCAGAAAATCTCAATTGAACTAGAACGTGTTAGTTTTGAACCAAAGCTCAGATCCGAAAAACAAACGTATATTAGTAGTGTCCTGAGTCGGGAATGCTAAAAAACCAACCCATTTTGTGATCTGATGTTTCCCTGGGGAGTTACACCAAAGTATATCTTAGAATTTGCAGAAAATCTCAATTGAACTAGAACGTGTTAGTTTTGAACCAAAGCTCAGATCCGAAAAACAAACGTATATTAGTAGTGTCCTGAGTCGGGAATGCTAAAAAACCAACCCATTTTGTGATCTGATGTTTCCCTGGGGAGTTACACCAAAGTATATCTTAGAATTTGCAGAAAATCTCAATTGAACTAGAACGCGTTAGTTTTGAACCAAAGCTCAGATTCAAAAAACAAAGGTATATTAGTAGTGTCCTGAGTCGGGAATGCTAAAAAACCAACCCTTTTTTTTATCTGATGTTTCCCTCGGGAGTTACACCCAAGTATATCTTAGAATTTGCAGAAAATCTCAATTGAACCAGAACGTGTTACTTTTGAACCAAAGCTCAGATTCGAAAAACAAAGGTATATTAGTAGTGTCCTGAGTCGGGAATGCTAAAAAATCAACCCATCTTGTGATCTGATCTTTCCCTGGGGAGTTACACCCAAGTATATCTTAGAATTTGCAGAAAATCTCAATTGAACCAGAACGTGTAACTTTTGAACCAAAACTCAGATTCGAAAAACAAACACATATTAGTATTGTCCTGAGTCGGGAATGCTAAAAATCCAACCCATTTTGTGATCTGATGTTTCCCTGGGGAGTTACACCCAAGTATATCTTAGAATTTGCAGAAAATCTCAATTGAACTAGAACGCGTTAGTTTTGAACCAAAGCTCAGATTCAAAAAACAAAGGTATATTAGTAGTGTCCTGAGTCGGGAATGCTAAAAAACCAACCCTTTTTTTTATCTGATGTTTCCCTCGGGAGTTACACCCAAGTATATCTTAGAATTTGCAGAAAATCTCAATTGAACCAGAACGTGTTACTTTTGAACCAAAGCTCAGATTCGAAAAACAAAGGTATATTAGTAGTGTCCTGAGTCGGGAATGCTAAAAAATCAACCCATCTTGTGATCTGATCTTTCCCTGGGGAGTTACACCCAAGTATATCTTAGAATTTGCAGAAAATCTCAATTGAACCAGAACGTGTAACTTTTGAACCAAAACTCAGATTCGAAAAACAAACACATATTAGTATTGTCCTGAGTCGGGAATGCTAAAAATCCAACCCATTTTGTGATCTGATGTTTCCCTAGGGAGTTACACCCAAGTATATCTTAGAATTTGCAGAAAATCTCAATTGAACTAGAACGCGTTAGTTTTGAACCAAAGCTCAGATTCAAAAAACAAAGGTATATTAGTAGTGTCCTGAGTCGGGAATGCTAAAAAACCAACCCTTTTTTTTATCTGATGTTTCCCTCGGGAGTTACACCCAAGTATATCTTAGAATTTGCAGAAAATCTCAATTGAACCAGAACGTGTTACTTTTGAACCAAAGCTCAGATTCGAAAAACAAAGGTATATTAGTAGTGTCCTGAGTCGGGAATGCTAAAAAATCAACCCATCTTGTGATCTGATCTTTCCCTGGGGAGTTACACCCAAGTATATCTTAGAATTTGCAGAAAATCTCAATTGAACCAGAACGTGTAACTTTTGAACCAAAACTCAGATTCGAAAAACAAACACATATTAGTATTGTCCTGAGTCGGGAATGCTAAAAATCCAACCCATTTTGTGATCTGATGTTTCCCTGGGGAGTTACACCCAAGTATATCTTAGAATTTGCAGAAAAACTCAATTCAACCAGAACGTGTAACTTTTGAACCAAAGCTCAGATTCGAAAAACAAACACATATTAGTAGTGTCCTGAGTCGGGAATAATAAAAAACCAACCCATTTTGTGATCGGATGTATCCCTGGGGAGTTACACCAAAGTATATCTTAGAATTTGCAGAAAAACTCAATTGAACCATAACGTGGACCTTTTGAACCAAAGCTCAGATTCGAACAACAAACACATATTAGTAGTGTCCTGAGTCGGGAATGCTAAAAATCCAACCCATTTTGTGATCTGATCTTTCCCTGGGGAGTTACACCCAAGTATATCTTAGAATTTGCAGAAAAACTCAATTCAACCAGAACGTGTAACTTTTGAACCAAAGCTCAGATTCGAAAAACAAACACATATTAGTAGTGTCCTGAGTCGGGAATAATAAAAAACCAACCCATTTTGTGATCTGATGTTTCCCTGGGGAGTTACATCAAAGTATATCTTAGAATTTGCAGAAAATCTCAATTGAACCAGAATGTGTTACTTTTGAACCAAAGCTCAGATTCGAAAAACAAAGGTATATTAGTAGTGTCCTGAGTCGGGAATGCTAAAAAACCAACCCATTTTGTGATCTGATGTTTCCCTGGGGAGTTACACCAAAGTATATCTTAGAATTTGCAGAAAATCTCAATTGAACTAGAACGTGTACCTTTTGAACCAAAGCTCAGATCCGAAAAACAAAGGTATATGAGTAGTGTCCTGAGTCGGGAATGCTAAAAAACCAACCCATTTTGTGATCTGATGTTTCCCTGGGGAGTTACACCAAAGTATATCTTAGAATTTGCAGAAAATCTCAATTGAACTAGAACGTGTTAGTTTTGAACCAAAGCTCAGATCCGAAAAACAAACGTATATTAGTAGTGTCCTGAGTCGGGAATGCTAAAAAACCAACCCATTTTGTGATCTGATGTTTCCCTGGGGAGTTACACCAAAGTATATCTTAGAATTTGCAGAAAATCTCAATTGAACTAGAACGTGTTAGTTTTGAACCAAAGCTCAGATCCGAAAAACAAACGTATATTAGTAGTGTCCTGAGTCGGGAATGCTAAAAAACCAACCCATTTTGTGATCTGATGTTTCCCTGGGGAGTTACACCAAAGTATATCTTAGAATTTGCAGAAAAACTCAATTCAACCAGAACGTGTAACTTTTGAACCAAAGCTCAGATTCGAAAAACAAACAAATATTAGTAGTGTCCATAGTCGGGAATGCTAAAAAACCAACCCATTTTGTGATCTGATCTTTCCCTGGGGAGTTACACCCAAGTATATCTTAGAATTTGCAGAAAATCTCAATTCAACCAGAACGTGTTACTTTTGAACCAAAGCTCAGATTCGAAAAACAAACGTATATTAGTAGTGTCCTGAGTCGGGAATGCTAAAAAACCAACCCATTTTGTGATCTGATCTTTCCCTGGGGAGTTACACCCAAGTATATCTTAGAATTTGCAGAAAATCTCAATTGAACTAGAACGTGTTAGTTTTGAACCAAAGCTCAGATCCGAAAAACAAACGTATATTAGTAGTGTCCTGAGTCGGGAATGCTAAAAAACCAACCCATTTTGTGATCTGATGTTTCCCTGGGGAGTTACACCCAAGTATATCTTAGAATTTGCAGAAAAACTCAATTCAACCAGAACGTGTAACTTTTGAACCAAAGCTCAGATTCGAAAAACAAACAAATATTAGTAGTGTCCATAGTCGGGAATGCTAAAAAACCAACCCATTTTGTGATCTGATCTTTCCCTGGGGAGTTACACCCAAGTATATCTTAGAATTTGCAGAAAATCTCAATTCAACCAGAACGTGTTACTTTTGAACCAAAGCTCAGATTCGAAAAACAAACACATATTAGTACTGTCCTGAGTCGGGAATGCTAAAAAACCAACCCATTTTGTGATCTGATGTTTCCCTGGGGAGTTACACCCAAGTATATCTTAGAATTTGCAGAAAATCTCAATTGAACTAGAACGTGTTAGTTTTGAACCAAAGCTCAGATCCGAAAAACAAACGTATATTAGTAGTGTCCTGAGTCGGGAATGCTAAAAAACCAACCCATTTTGTGATCTGATGTCTCCCTGGGGAGTTACACCAAAGTATATCTTAGAATTTGCAGAAAATCTCAATTGAACTAGAACGTGTTAGTTTTGAACCAAAGCTCAGATCCGAAAAACAAACGTATATTAGTAGTGTCCTGAGTCGGGAATGCTAAAAAACCAACCCATTTTGTGATCTGATGTTTCCCTGGGGAGTTACACCAAAGTATATCTTAGAATTTGCAGAAAATCTCAATTGAACTAGAACGCGTTAGTTTTGAACCAAAGCTCAGATTCAAAAAACAAAGGTATATTAGTAGTGTCCTGAGTCGGGAATGCTAAAAAACCAACCCTTTTTTTTATCTGATGTTTCCCTCGGGAGTTACACCCAAGTATATCTTAGAATTTGCAGAAAATCTCAATTGAACCAGAACGTGTTACTTTTGAACCAAAGCTCAGATTCGAAAAACAAAGGTATATTAGTAGTGTCCTGAGTCGGGAATGCTAAAAAATCAACCCATCTTGTGATCTGATCTTTCCCTGGGGAGTTACACCCAAGTATATCTTAGAATTTGCAGAAAATCTCAATTGAACCAGAACGTGTAACTTTTGAACCAAAACTGAGATTCGAAAAACAAACACATATTAGTATTGTCCTGAGTCGGGAATGCTAAAAATCCAACCCATTTTGTGATCTGATGTTTCCCTGGGGAGTTACACCCAAGTATATCTTAGAATTTGCAGAAAATCTCAATTGAACTAGAACGCGTTAGTTTTGAACCAAAGCTCAGATTCAAAAAACAAAGGTATATTAGTAGTGTCCTGAGTCGGGAATGCTAAAAAACCAACCCTTTTTTTTATCTGATGTTTCCCTCGGGAGTTACACCCAAGTATATCTTAGAATTTGCAGAAAATCTCAATTGAACCAGAACGTGTTACTTTTGAACCAAAGCTCAGATTCGAAAAACAAAGGTATATTAGTAGTGTCCTGAGTCGGGAATGCTAAAAAATCAACCCATCTTGTGATCTGATCTTTCCCTGGGGAGTTACACCCAAGTATATCTTAGAATTTGCAGAAAATCTCAATTGAACCAGAACGTGTAACTTTTGAACCAAAACTCAGATTCGAAAAACAAACACATATTAGTATTGTCCTGAGTCGGGAATGCTAAAAATCCAACCCATTTTGTGATCTGATGTTTCCCTGGGGAGTTACACCCAAGTATATCTTAGAATTTGCAGAAAAACTCAATTCAACCAGAACGTGTAACTTTTGAACCAAAGCTCAGATTCGAAAAACAAACACATATTAGTAGTGTCCTGAGTCGGGAATAATAAAAAACCAACCCATTTTGTGATCGGATGTATCCCTGGGGAGTTACACCAAAGTATATCTTAGAATTTGCAGAAAAACTCAATTGAACCATAACGTGGACCTTTTGAACCAAAGCTCAGATTCGAACAACAAACACATATTAGTAGTGTCCTGAGTCGGGAATGCTAAAAATCCAACCCATTTTGTGATCTGATCTTTCCCTGGGGAGTTACACCCAAGTATATCTTAGAATTTGCAGAAAAACTCAATTCAACCAGAACGTGTAACTTTTGAACCAAAGCTCAGATTCGAAAAACAAACACATATTAGTAGTGTCCTGAGTCGGGAATAATAAAAAACCAACCCATTTTGTGATCTGATGTTTCCCTGGGGAGTTACATCAAAGTATATCTTAGAATTTGCAGAAAATCTCAATTGAACCAGAATGTGTTACTTTTGAACCAAAGCTCAGATTCGAAAAACAAAGGTATATTAGTAGTGTCCTGAGTCGGGAATGCTAAAAAACCAACCCATTTTGTGATCTGATGTTTCCCTGGGGAGTTACACCAAAGTATATCTTAGAATTTGCAGAAAATCTCAATTGAACTAGAACGTGTACCTTTTGAACCAAAGCTCAGATTCGAAAAACAAACACATATTAGTAGTGTCCTGAGTCGGGAATAATAAAAAACCAACCCATTTTGTGATCGGATGTATCCCTGGGGAGTTACACCAAAGTATATCTTAGAATTTGCAGAAAAACTCAATTGAACCATAACGTGGACCTTTTGAACCAAAGCTCAGATTCGAACAACAAACACATATTAGTAGTGTCCTGAGTCGGGAATGCTAAAAATCCAACCCATTTTGTGATCTGATCTTTCCCTGGGGAGTTACACCCAAGTATATCTTAGAATTTGCAGAAAAACTCAATTCAACCAGAACGTGTAACTTTTGAACCAAAGCTCAGATTCGAAAAACAAACACATATTAGTAGTGTCCTGAGTCGGGAATAATAAAAAACCAACCCATTTTGTGATCTGATGTTTCCCTGGGGAGTTACATCAAAGTATATCTTAGAATTTGCAGAAAATCTCAATTGAACCAGAATGTGTTACTTTTGAACCAAAGCTCAGATTCGAAAAACAAAGGTATATTAGTAGTGTCCTGAGTCGGGAATGCTAAAAAACCAACCCATTTTGTGATCTGATGTTTCCCTGGGGAGTTACACCAAAGTATATCTTAGAATTTGCAGAAAATCTCAATTGAACTAGAACGTGTACCTTTTGAACCAAAGCTCAGATCCGAAAAACAAAGGTATATGAGTAGTGTCCTGAGTCGGGAATGCTAAAAAACCAACCCATTTTGTGATCTGATGTTTCCCTGGGGAGTTACACCAAAGTATATCTTAGAATTTGCAGAAAATCTCAATTGAACTAGAACGTGTTAGTTTTGAACCAAAGCTCAGATCCGAAAAACAAACGTATATTAGTAGTGTCCTGAGTCGGGAATGCTAAAAAACCAACCCATTTTGTGATCTGATGTTTCCCTGGGGAGTTACACCAAAGTATATCTTAGAATTTGCAGAAAATCTCAATTGAACTAGAACGTGTTAGTTTTGAACCAAAGCTCAGATCCGAAAAACAAACATATATTAGTAGTGTCCTGAGTCGGGAATGCTAAAAAACCAACCCATTTTGTGATCTGATGTTTCCCTGGGGAGTTACACCAAAGTATATCTTAGAATTTGCAGAAAAACTCAATTCAACCAGAACGTGTAACTTTTGAACCAAAGCTCAGATTCGAAAAACAAACAAATATTAGTAGTGTCCATAGTCGGGAATGCTAAAAAACCAACCCATTTTGTGATCTGATCTTTCCCTGGGGAGTTACACCCAAGTATATCTTAGAATTTGCAGAAAATCTCAATTCAACCAGAACGTGTTACTTTTGAACCAAAGCTCAGATTCGAAAAACAAACGTATATTAGTAGTGTCCTGAGTCGGGAATGCTAAAAAACCAACCCATTTTGTGATCTGATCTTTCCCTGGGGAGTTACACCCAAGTATATCTTAGAATTTGCAGAAAATCTCAATTGAACTAGAACGTGTTAGTTTTGAACCAAAGCTCAGATCCGAAAAACAAACGTATATTAGTAGTGTCCTGAGTCGGGAATGCTAAAAAACCAACCCATTTTGTGATCTGATGTTTCCCTGGGGAGTTACACCCAAGTATATCTTAGAATTTGCAGAAAAACTCAATTCAACCAGAACGTGTAACTTTTGAACCAAAGCTCAGATTCGAAAAACAAACAAATATTAGTAGTGTCCATAGTCGGGAATGCTAAAAAACCAACCCATTTTGTGATCTGATCTTTCCCTGGGGAGTTACACCCAAGTATATCTTAGAATTTGCAGAAAATCTCAATTCAACCAGAACGTGTTACTTTTGAACCAAAGCTCAGATTCGAAAAACAAACACATATTAGTACTGTCCTGAGTCGGGAATGCTAAAAAACCAACCCATTTTGTGATCTGATGTTTCCCTGGGGAGTTACACCCAAGTATATCTTAGAATTTGCAGAAAATCTCAATTGAACTAGAACGTGTTAGTTTTGAACCAAAGCTCAGATCCGAAAAACAAACGTATATTAGTAGTGTCCTGAGTCGGGAATGCTAAAAAACCAACCCATTTTGTGATCTGATGTCTCCCTGGGGAGTTACACCAAAGTATATCTTAGAATTTGCAGAAAATCTCAATTGAACTAGAACGTGTTAGTTTTGAACCAAAGCTCAGATCCGAAAAACAAACGTATATTAGTAGTGTCCTGAGTCGGGAATGCTAAAAAACCAACCCATTTTGTGATCTGATGTTTCCCTGGGGAGTTACACCAAAGTATATCTTAGAATTTGCAGAAAATCTCAATTGAACTAGAACGCGTTAGTTTTGAACCAAAGCTCAGATTCAAAAAACAAAGGTATATTAGTAGTGTCCTGAGTCGGGAATGCTAAAAAACCAACCCTTTTTTTTATCTGATGTTTCCCTCGGGAGTTACACCCAAGTATATCTTAGAATTTGCAGAAAATCTCAATTGAACCAGAACGTGTTACTTTTGAACCAAAGCTCAGATTCGAAAAACAAAGGTATATTAGTAGTGTCCTGAGTCGGGAATGCTAAAAAATCAACCCATCTTGTGATCTGATCTTTCCCTGGGGAGTTACACCCAAGTATATCTTAGAATTTGCAGAAAATCTCAATTGAACCAGAACGTGTAACTTTTGAACCAAAACTCAGATTCGAAAAACAAACACATATTAGTATTGTCCTGAGTCGGGAATGCTAAAAATCCAACCCATTTTGTGATCTGATGTTTCCCTGGGGAGTTACACCCAAGTATATCTTAGAATTTGCAGAAAATCTCAATTGAACTAGAACGCGTTAGTTTTGAACCAAAGCTCAGATTCAAAAAACAAAGGTATATTAGTAGTGTCCTGAGTCGGGAATGCTAAAAAACCAACCCTTTTTTTTATCTGATGTTTCCCTCGGGAGTTACACCCAAGTATATCTTAGAATTTGCAGAAAATCTCAATTGAACCAGAACGTGTTACTTTTGAACCAAAGCTCAGATTCGAAAAACAAAGGTATATTAGTAGTGTCCTGAGTCGGGAATGCTAAAAAATCAACCCATCTTGTGATCTGATCTTTCCCTGGGGAGTTACACCCAAGTATATCTTAGAATTTGCAGAAAATCTCAATTGAACCAGAACGTGTAACTTTTGAACCAAAACTCAGATTCGAAAAACAAACACATATTAGTATTGTCCTGAGTCGGGAATGCTAAAAATCCAACCCATTTTGTGATCTGATGTTTCCCTGGGGAGTTACACCCAAGTATATCTTAGAATTTGCAGAAAAACTCAATTCAACCAGAACGTGTAACTTTTGAACCAAAGCTCAGATTCGAAAAACAAACACATATTAGTAGTGTCCTGAGTCGGGAATAATAAAAAACCAACCCATTTTGTGATCGGATGTATCCCTGGGGAGTTACACCAAAGTATATCTTAGAATTTGCAGAAAAACTCAATTGAACCATAACGTGGACCTTTTGAACCAAAGCTCAGATTCGAACAACAAACACATATTAGTAGTGTCCTGAGTCGGGAATGCTAAAAATCCAACCCATTTTGTGATCTGATCTTTCCCTGGGGAGTTACACCCAAGTATATCTTAGAATTTGCAGAAAAACTCAATTCAACCAGAACGTGTAACTTTTGAACCAAAGCTCAGATTCGAAAAACAAACACATATTAGTAGTGTCCTGAGTCGGGAATAATAAAAAACCAACCCATTTTGTGATCTGATGTTTCCCTGGGGAGTTACATCAAAGTATATCTTAGAATTTGCAGAAAATCTCAATTGAACCAGAATGTGTTACTTTTGAACCAAAGCTCAGATTCGAAAAACAAAGGTATATTAGTAGTGTCCTGAGTCGGGAATGCTAAAAAACCAACCCATTTTGTGATCTGATGTTTCCCTGGGGAGTTACACCAAAGTATATCTTAGAATTTGCAGAAAATCTCAATTGAACTAGAACGTGTACCTTTTGAACCAAAGCTCAGATCCGAAAAACAAAGGTATATGAGTAGTGTCCTGAGTCGGGAATGCTAAAAAACCAACCCATTTTGTGATCTGATGTTTCCCTGGGGAGTTACACCAAAGTATATCTTAGAATTTGCAGAAAAACTCAATTGAACCATAACGTGTACCTTTTGAACCAAAGCTCAGATTCGAAAAACAAAGGTATATTAGTAGTGTCCTGAGTCGGGAATGCTAAAAAACCAACCCATTTTGTGATCTGATGTTTCCCTGGGGAGTTACACCAAAGTATATCTTAGAATTTGCAGAAAATCTCAATTGAACCAGAACGTGTAACTTTTGAACCAAAGCTCAGATTCGAAAAACAAACACATATTAGTAGTGTCCTGAGTCGGGAATGCTAAGAATCCAACCCATTTTGTGATCTGATGTTTCCCTGGGGAGTTACACCAAAGTATATCTTAGAATTTGCAGAAAATCTCAATTGAACTAGAACGTGTTAGTTTTGAACCAAAGCTCAGATCCGAAAAACAAAGGTATATTAGTAGTGTCCTGAGTCGGGAATGCTAAAAAACCAACCCATTTTGTGATCTGATGTTTCCCTGGGGAGTTACACCCAAGTATATCTTAGAATTTGCAGAAAAACTCAATTGAACCATAACGTGTACCTTTTGAAGCAAAGCTCAGATTCGAAAAACAAAGGTATATTAGTAGTGTCCTGAGTCGGGAATGCTAAAAAACCAACCCATTTTGTGATCTGATGTTTCCCTGGGGAGTTACACCCAAGTATATCTTAGAATTTGCAGAAAAACTCAATTGAACCATAACGTGTACCTTTTGAAGCAAAGCTCAGATTCGAAAAACAAAGGTATATTAGTAGTGTCCTGAGTCGGGAATGCTAAAAAACCAACCCAATTTGTGATGTGATGTTTCCCTGGGGAGTTACACCAAAGTATATCTTAGAATTTGCAGAAAAACTCAATTGAACCAGAACGTGTAACTTTTGAACCAAAGCTCAGATTCGAAAAACAAACACATATTAGTAGTGTCCTGAGTCAGGAATGCTAAAAATCCAACCCATTTTGTGATCTGATCTTTCCCTGGGGAGTTACACCCAAGTATATCTTAGAATTTGCAGAAAAACTCAATTCAACCAGAACGTGTTAGTTTTGAACCAAAGCTCAGATCCGAAAAACAAAGGTATATTAGTAGTGTCCTGAGTAGGGAATAATAAAAAACCAACCCATTTTGTGATCTGATGTTTCCCTGGGGAGTTACATCAAAGTATATCTTAGAATTTGCAGAAAATCTCAATTGAACTAGAACGTGTTAGTTTTGAACCAAAGCTCAGATCCAAAAAACAAAGGTATATTAGTAGTGTCCTGAGTCGGGAATGCTAAAAAACCAACCCATTTCGTGATCTGATGTTTCCCTGGGGAGTTACACCAAAGTATATCATAGAATTTGCAGAAAATCTCAATTGAACCATAACGTGTACCTTTTGAACCAAAGCTCAGATTCGAAAAACAAAGGTATATTAGTAGTGTCCTGAGTCGGGAATGCTAAAAAACCAACCCATTTTGTGATCTGATGTTTCCCTGGGGAGTTACACCAAAGTATATCTTAGAATTTGCAGAAAATCTCAATTGAACCAGAACGTGTAACTTTTGAACCAAAGCTCAGATTCGAAAAACAAACACATATTAGTAGTGTCCTGAGTCGGGAATGCTAAAAATCCAACCCATTTTGTGATCTGATGTTTCCCTGGGGAGTTACACCAAAGTATATCTTAGAATTTGCAGAAAATCTCAATTGAACTAGAACGTGTTAGTTTTGAACCAAAGCTCAGATCCGAAAAACAAACGTATATTAGTAGTGTCCTGAGTCGGGAATGCTAAAAAACAAACCCATTTTGTGATCTGATGTTTCCCTGGGGAGTTACACCCAAGTATATCTTAGAATTTGCAGAAAAACTCAATTGAACCATAACGTGTACCTTTTGAACGAAAGCTCAGATTCGAAAAACAAAGGTATATGAGTAGTGTCCTGAGTCGGGAATGCTAAAAAACCAACCCATTTTGTGATCTGATGTTTCCCTGGGGAGTTACACCAAAGTATATCTTAGAATTTGCAGAAAAACTCAATTGAACCAGAACGTGTAACTTTTGAACCAAAGCTCAGATTCGAAAAACAAACACATATTAGTAGTGTCCTGAGTCGGGAATGCTAAAAATCCAACCCATTTTGTGATCTGATGTTTCCCTGGGGAGTTACACCAAAGTATATCTTAGAATTTGCAGAAAATCTCAATTGAACTAGAACGTGTTAGTTTTGAACCAAAGCTCAGATCCGAAAAACAAAGGTATATTAGTAGTGTCCTGAGTCGGGAATGCTAAAAAACCAACCCATTTTGTGATCTGATGTTTCCCTGGGGAGTTACACCCAAGTATATCTTAGAATTTGCAGAAAAACTCAATTGAACCATAACGTGTACCTTTTGAAGCAAAGCTCAGATTCGAAAAACAAAGGTATATTAGTAGTGTCCTGAGTCGGGAATGCTAAAAAACCAACCCAATTTGTGATGTGATGTTTCCCTGGGGAGTTACACCAAAGTATATCTTAGAATTTGCAGAAAAACTCAATTGAACCAGACGAACGTGTAACTTTTGAACCAAAGCTCAGATTCGAAAAACAAACACATATTAGTAGTGTCCTGAGTCAGGAATGCTAAAAATCCAACCCATTTTGTGATCTGATCTTTCCCTGGGGAGTTACACCAAAGTATATCTTAGAATTTGCAGAAAATCTCAATTGAACTAGAACGTGTTAGTTTTGAACCAAAGCTCAGATCCGAAAAACAAACGTATATTAGTAGTGTCCTGAGTCGGGAATGCTAAAAAACAAACCCATTTTGTGATCTGATGTTTCCCTGGGGAGTTACACCCAAGTATATCATAGAATTTGCAGAAAATCTCAATTGAACCATAACGTGTACCTTTTGAACCAAAGCTCAGATTCGAAAAACAAAGGTATATTAGTAGTGTCCTGAGTCGGGAATGCTAAAAAACCAACCCATTTTGTGATCTGATGTTTCCCTGGGGAGTTACACCAAAGTATATCTTAGAATTTGCAGAAAATCTCAATTGAACCAGAACGTGTAACTTTTGAACCAAAGCTCAGATTCGAAAAACAAACACATATTAGTAGTGTCCTGAGTCGGGAATGCTAAAAATCCAACCCATTTTGTGATCTGATGTTTCCCTGGGGAGTTACACCAAAGTATATCTTAGAATTTGCAGAAAATCTCAATTGAACTAGAACGTGTTAGTTTTGAACCAAAGCTCAGATCCGAAAAACAAACGTATATTAGTAGTGTCCTGAGTCGGGAATGCTAAAAAACAAACCCATTTTGTGATCTGATGTTTCCCTGGGGAGTTACACCCAAGTATATCTTAGAATTTGCAGAAAAACTCAATTGAACCATAACGTGTACCTTTTGAACGAAAGCTCAGATTCGAAAAACAAAGGTATATGAGTAGTGTCCTGAGTCGGGAATGCTAAAAAACCAACCCATTTTGTGATCTGATGTTTCCCTGGGGAGTTACACCAAAGTATATCTTAGAATTTGCAGAAAAACTCAATTGAACCAAAACGTGTAACTTTTGAACCAAAGCTCAGATTCGAAAAACAAACACATATTAGTAGTGTCCTGAGTCGGGAATGCTAAAAATCCAACCCATTTTGTGATCTGATGTTTCCCTGGGGAGTTACACCAAAGTATATCTTAGAATTTGCAGAAAATCTCAATTGAACTAGAACGTGTTAGTTTTGAACCAAAGCTCAGATCCGAAAAACAAAGGTATATTAGTAGTGTCCTGAGTCGGGAATGCTAAAAAACCAACCCATTTTGTGATCTGATGTTTCCCTGGGGAGTTACACCCAAGTATATCTTAGAATTTGCAGAAAAACTCAATTGAACCATAACGTGTCCCTTTTGAAGCAAAGCTCAGATTCGAAAAACAAAGGTATATTAGTAGTGTCCTGAGTCGGGAATGCTAAAAAACCAACCCAATTTGTGATGTGATGTTTCCCTGGGGAGTTACACCAAAGTATATCTTAGAATTTGCAGAAAAACTCAATTGAACCAGAACGTGTAACTTTTGAACCAAAGCTCAGATTCGAAAAACAAACACATATTAGTAGTGTCCTGAGTCAGGAATGCTAAAAATCCAACCCATTTTGTGATCTGATCTTTCCCTGGGGAGTTACACCCAAGTATATCTTAGAATTTGCAGAAAAACTCAATTCAACCAGAACGTGTAACTTTTGAACCAAAGCTCAGATTCGAAAAACAAACACATATTAGTAGTGTCCTGAGTCGGGAATAATAAAAAACCAACCCATTTTGTGATCTGATGTTTCCCTGGGGAGTTACATCAAAGTATATCTTAGAATTTGCAGAAAATCTCAATTGAACCAGAATGTGTTACTTTTGAACCAAAGCTCAGATTCGAAAAACAAAGGTATATTAGTAGTGTCCTGAGTCGGGAATGCTAAAAAACCAACCCATTTTGTGATCTGATGTTTCCCTGGGGAGTTACACCAAAGTATATCTTAGAATTTGCAGAAAATCTCAATTGAACTAGAACGTGTACCTTTTGAACCAAAGCTCAGATCCGAAAAACAAAGGTATATGAGTAGTGTCCTGAGTCGGGAATGCTAAAAAACCAACCCATTTTGTGATCTGATGTTTCCCTGGGGAGTTACACCAAAGTATATCTTAGAATTTGCAGAAAAACTCAATTGAACCATAACGTGTACCTTTTGAACCAAAGCTCAGATTCGAAAAACAAACGTATATTAGTAGTGTCCTGAGTCGGGAATGCTAAAAAACCAACCCATTTTGTGATCTGATGTTTCCCTGGGGAGTTACACCCAAGTATATCTTAGAATTTGCAGAAAAACTCAATTCAACCAGAACGTGTAACTTTTGAACCAAAGCTCAGATTCGAAAAACAAACAAATATTAGTAGTGTCCATAGTCGGGAATGCTAAAAAACCAACCCATTTTGTGATCTGATGTTTCCCTGGGGAGTTACACCCAAGTATATCTTAGAATTTGCAGAAAATCTCAATTGAACTAGAACGTGTTAGTTTTGAACCAAAGCTCAGATCCGAAAAACAAACGTATATTAGTAGTGTCCTGAGTCGGGAATGCTAAAAAACCAACCCATTTTGTGATCTGATGTCTCCCTGGGGAGTTACACCAAAGTATATCTTAGAATTTGCAGAAAATCTCAATTGAACTAGAACGTGTTAGTTTTGAACCAAAGCTCAGATCCGAAAAACAAACGTATATTAGTAGTGTCCTGAGTCGGGAATGCTAAAAAACCAACCCATTTTGTGATCTGATGTTTCCCTGGGGAGTTACACCAAAGTATATCTTAGAATTTGCAGAAAATCTCAATTGAACTAGAACGCGTTAGTTTTGAACCAAAGCTCAGATTCAAAAAACAAAGGTATATTAGTAGTGTCCTGAGTCGGGAATGCTAAAAAACCAACCCTTTTTTTTATCTGATGTTTCCCTCGGGAGTTACACCCAAGTATATCTTAGAATTTGCAGAAAATCTCAATTGAACCAGAACGTGTTACTTTTGAACCAAAGCTCAGATTCGAAAAACAAAGGTATATTAGTAGTGTCCTGAGTCGGGAATGCTAAAAAATCAACCCATCTTGTGATCTGATCTTTCCCTGGGGAGTTACACCCAAGTATATCTTAGAATTTGCAGAAAATCTCAATTGAACCAGAAAGTGTAACTTTTGAACCAAAACTCAGATTCGAAAAACAAACACATATTAGTATTGTCCTGAGTCGGGAATGCTAAAAATCCAACCCATTTTGTGATCTGATGTTTCCCTGGGGAGTTACACCCAAGTATATCTTAGAATTTGCAGAAAATCTCAATTGAACTAGAACGCGTTAGTTTTGAACCAAAGCTCAGATTCAAAAAACAAAGGTATATTAGTAGTGTCCTGAGTCGGGAATGCTAAAAAACCAACCCTTTTTTTTATCTGATGTTTCCCTCGGGAGTTACACCCAAGTATATCTTAGAATTTGCAGAAAATCTCAATTGAACCAGAACGTGTTACTTTTGAACCAAAGCTCAGATTCGAAAAACAAAGGTATATTAGTAGTGTCCTGAGTCGGGAATGCTAAAAAATCAACCCATCTTGTGATCTGATCTTTCCCTGGGGAGTTACACCCAAGTATATCTTAGAATTTGCAGAAAATCTCAATTGAACCAGAACGTGTAACTTTTGAACCAAAACTCAGATTCGAAAAACAAACACATATTAGTATTGTCCTGAGTCGGGAATGCTAAAAATCCAACCCATTTTGTGATCTGATGTTTCCCTGGGGAGTTACACCCAAGTATATCTTAGAATTTGCAGAAAAACTCAATTCAACCAGAACGTGTAACTTTTGAACCAAAGCTCAGATTCGAAAAACAAACACATATTAGTAGTGTCCTGAGTCGGGAATAATAAAAAACCAACCCATTTTGTGATCGGATGTATCCCTGGGGAGTTACACCAAAGTATATCTTAGAATTTGCAGAAAAACTCAATTGAACCATAACGTGGACCTTTTGAACCAAAGCTCAGATTCGAACAACAAACACATATTAGTAGTGTCCTGAGTCGGGAATGCTAAAAATCCAACCCATTTTGTGATCTGATCTTTCCCTGGGGAGTTACACCCAAGTATATCTTAGAATTTGCAGAAAAACTCAATTCAACCAGAACGTGTAACTTTTGAACCAAAGCTCAGATTCGAAAAACAAACACATATTAGTAGTGTCCTGAGTCGGGAATAATAAAAAACCAACCCATTTTGTGATCTGATGTTTCCCTGGGGAGTTACATCAAAGTATATCTTAGAATTTGCAGAAAATCTCAATTGAACCAGAATGTGTTACTTTTGAACCAAAGCTCAGATTCGAAAAACAAAGGTATATTAGTAGTGTCCTGAGTCGGGAATGCTAAAAAACCAACCCATTTTGTGATCTGATGTTTCCCTGGGGAGTTACACCAAAGTATATCTTAGAATTTGCAGAAAATCTCAATTGAACTAGAACGTGTACCTTTTGAACCAAAGCTCAGATCCGAAAAACAAAGGTATATGAGTAGTGTCCTGAGTCGGGAATGCTAAAAAACCAACCCATTTTGTGATCTGATGTTTCCCTGGGGAGTTACACCAAAGTATATCTTAGAATTTGCAGAAAAACTCAATTGAACCATAACGTGTACCTTTTGAACCAAAGCTCAGATTCGAAAAACAAAGGTATATTAGTAGTGTCCTGAGTCGGGAATGCTAAAAAACCAACCCATTTTGTGATCTGATGTTTCCCTGGGGAGTTACACCAAAGTATATCTTAGAATTTGCAGAAAATCTCAATTGAACCAGAACGTGTAACTTTTGAACCAAAGCTCAGATTCGAAAAACAAACACATATTAGTAGTGTCCTGAGTCGGGAATGCTAAAAATCCAACCCATTTTGTGATCTGATGTTTCCCTGGGGAGTTACACCAAAGTATATCTTAGAATTTGCAGAAAAACTCAATTGAACCATAACGTGTACCTTTTGAAGCAAAGCTCAGATTCGAAAAACAAAGGTATATTAGTAGTGTCCTGAGTCGGGAATGCTAAAAAACCAACCCATTTTGTGATCTGATGTTTCCCTGGGGAGTTACACCCAAGTATATCTTAGAATTTGCAGAAAAACTCAATTGAACCATAACGTGTACCTTTTGAAGCAAAGCTCAGATTCGAAAAACAAAGGTATATTAGTAGTGTCCTGAGTCGGGAATGCTAAAAAACCAACCCAATTTGTGATGTGATGTTTCCCTGGGGAGTTACACCAAAGTATATCTTAGAATTTGCAGAAAAACTCAATTGAACCAGAACGTGTAACTTTTGAACCAAAGCTCAGATTCGAAAAACAAACACATATTAGTAGTGTCCTGAGTCAGGAATGCTAAAAATCCAACCCATTTTGTGATCTGATCTTTCCCTGGGGAGTTACACCCAAGTATATCTTAGAATTTGCAGAAAAACTCAATTCAACCAGAACGTGTTAGTTTTGAACCAAAGCTCAGATCCGAAAAACAAAGGTATATTAGTAGTGTCCTGAGTAGGGAATAATAAAAAACCAACCCATTTTGTGATCTGATGTTTCCCTGGGGAGTTACATCAAAGTATATCTTAGAATTTGCAGAAAATCTCAATTGAACTAGAACGTGTTAGTTTTGAACCAAAGCTCAGATCCAAAAAACAAAGGTATATTAGTAGTGTCCTGAGTCGGGAATGCTAAAAAACCAACCCATTTCGTGATCTGATGTTTCCCTGGGGAGTTACACCAAAGTATATCATAGAATTTGCAGAAAATCTCAATTGAACCATAACGTGTACCTTTTGAACCAAAGCTCAGATTCGAAAAACAAAGGTATATTAGTAGTGTCCTGAGTCGGGAATGCTAAAAAACCAACCCATTTTGTGATCTGATGTTTCCCTGGGGAGTTACACCAAAGTATATCTTAGAATTTGCAGAAAATCTCAATTGAACCAGAACGTGTAACTTTTGAACCAAAGCTCAGATTCGAAAAACAAACACATATTAGTAGTGTCCTGAGTCGGGAATGCTAAAAATCCAACCCATTTTGTGATCTGATGTTTCCCTGGGGAGTTACACCAAAGTATATCTTAGAATTTGCAGAAAATCTCAATTGAACTAGAACGTGTTAGTTTTGAACCAAAGCTCAGATCCGAAAAACAAACGTATATTAGTAGTGTCCTGAGTCGGGAATGCTAAAAAACAAACCCATTTTGTGATCTGATGTTTCCCTGGGGAGTTACACCCAAGTATATCTTAGAATTTGCAGAAAAACTCAATTGAACCATAACGTGTACCTTTTGAACGAAAGCTCAGATTCGAAAAACAAAGGTATATGAGTAGTGTCCTGAGTCGGGAATGCTAAAAAACCAACCCATTTTGTGATCTGATGTTTCCCTGGGGAGTTACACCAAAGTATATCTTAGAATTTGCAGAAAAACTCAATTGAACCAGAACGTGTAACTTTTGAACCAAAGCTCAGATTCGAAAAACAAACACATATTAGTAGTGTCCTGAGTCGGGAATGCTAAAAATCCAACCCATTTTGTGATCTGATGTTTCCCTGGGGAGTTACACCAAAGTATATCTTAGAATTTGCAGAAAATCTCAATTGAACTAGAACGTGTTAGTTTTGAACCAAAGCTCAGATCCGAAAAACAAAGGTATATTAGTAGTGTCCTGAGTCGGGAATGCTAAAAAACCAACCCAATTTGTGATGTGATGTTTCCCTGGTCAGTTACACCAAAGTATATCTTAGAATTTGCAGAAAAACTCAATTGAACCAGAACGTGTAACTTTTGAACCAAAGCTCAGATTCGAAAAACAAACACATATTAGTAGTGTCCTGAGTCAGGAATGCTAAAAATCCAACCCATTTTGTGATCTGATCTTTCCCTGGGGAGTTACACCCAAGTATATCTTAGAATTTGCAGAAAAACTCAATTCAACCAGAACGTGTTAGTTTTGAACCAAAGCTCAGATCCGAAAAACAAAGGTATATTAGTAGTGTCCTGAGTAGGGAATAATAAAAAACCAACCCATTTTGTGATCTGATGTTTCCCTGGGGAGTTACATCAAAGTATATCTTAGAATTTGCAGAAAATCTCAATTGAACTAGAACGTGTTAGTTTTGAACCAAAGCTCAGATCCAAAAAACAAAGGTATATTAGTAGTGTCCTGAGTCGGGAATGCTAAAAAACCAACCCATTTTGTGATCTGATGTTTCCCTGGGGAGTTACACCAAAGTATATCATAGAATTTGCAGAAAAACTCAATTGAACCATAACGTGTACCTTTTGAACCAAAGCTCAGATTCGAAAAACAAAGGTATATTAGTAGTGTCCTGAGTCGGGAATGCTAAAAAACCAACCCATTTTGTGATCTGATGTTTCCCTGGGGAGTTACACCAAAGTATATCTTAGAATTTGCAGAAAATCTCAATTGAACCAGAACGTGTAACTTTTGAACCAAAGCTCAGATTCGAAAAACAAACACATATTAGTAGTGTCCTGAGTCGGGAATGCTAAAAATCCAACCCATTTTGTGATCTGATGTTTCCCTGGGGAGTTACACCAAAGTATATCTTAGAATTTGCAGAAAAACTCAATTGAACCATAACGTGTACCTTTTGAACCAAAGCTCAGATTCGAAAAACAAAGGTATATTAGTAGTGTCCTGAGTCGGGAATGCTAAAAAACAAACCCATTTTGTGATCTGATGTTTCCCTGGGGAGTTACACCAAAGTATATCTTAGAATTTGCAGAAAATCTCAATTGAACCAGAACATGTAACTTTTGAACCAAAGCTCAGATTCGAAAAACAAACACATATTAGTAGTGTCCTGAGTCGGGAATGCTAAAAATCCAACCCATTTTGTGATCTGATGTTTCCCTGGGGAGTTACACCAAAGTATATCTTAGAATTTGCAGAAAATCTCAATTGAACTAGAACGTGTTAGTTTTGAACCAAAGCTCAGATCCGAAAAACAAACGTATATTAGTAGTCTCCTGAGTCGGGAATGCTAAAAAACAAACCCATTTTGTGATCTGATGTTTCCCTGGGGAGTTACACCCAAGTATATCTTAGAAT
Source organism: Thamnophis sirtalis (assembly GCF_051295495.1). Taxonomy (NCBI): domain Eukaryota; kingdom Metazoa; phylum Chordata; class Lepidosauria; order Squamata; family Natricidae; genus Thamnophis; species Thamnophis sirtalis. The sequence goes on from NW_028261434.1 coordinate 62,064, forward strand.
TTGCAGAAAAACTCAATTGAACCATAACGTGTACCTTTTGAACGAAAGCTCAGATTCGAAAAACAAAGGTATATGAGTAGTGTCCTGAGTCGGGAATGCTAAAAAACCAACCCATTTTGTGATCTGATGTTTCCCTGGGGAGTTACACCAAAGTATATCTTAGAATTTGCAGAAAAACTCAATTCAACCAGAACGTGTAACTTTTGAACCAAAGCTCAGATTCGAAAAACAAACACATATTAGTAGTGTCCTGAGTCAGGAATGCTAAAAATCCAACCCATTTTGTGATCTGATCTTTCCCTGGGGAGTTACACCCAAGTATATCTTAGAATTTGCAGAAAAACTCAATTCAACCAGAACGTGTTAGTTTTGAACCAAAGCTCAGATCCGAAAAACAAAGGTATATTAGTAGTGTCCTGAGTAGGGAATAATAAAAAAAAAAACCCATTTTGTGATCTGATGTTTCCCTGGGGAGTTACATCAAAGTATATCTTAGAATTTGCAGAAAATCTCAATTGAACTAGAACGTGTTAGTTTTGAACCAAAGCTCAGATCCAAAAAACAAAGGTATATTAGTAGTGTCCTGAGTCGGGAATGCTAAAAAACCAACCCATTTTGTGATCTGATGTTTCCCTGGGGAGTTACACCAAAGTATATTATAGAATTTGCAGAAAAACTCAATTGAACCATAACGTGTACCTTTTGAACCAAAGCTCAGATTCGAAAAACAAAGGTATATTAGTAGTGTCCTGAGTCGGGAATGCTAAAAAACCAACCCATTTTGTGATCTGATGTTTCCCTGGGGAGTTACACCAAAGTATATCTTAGAATTTGCAGAAAATCTCAATTGAACCAGAACATGTAACTTTTGAACCAAAGCTCAGATTCGAAAAACAAACACATATTAGTAGTGTCCTGAGTCGGGAATGCTAAAAATCCAACCCATTTTGTGATCTGATGTTTCCCTGGGGAGTTACACCAAAGTATATCTTAGAATTTGCAGAAAATCTCAATTGAACTAGAACGTGTTAGTTTTGAACCAAAGCTCAGATCCGAAAAACAAACGTATATTAGTAGTGTCCTGAGTCGGGAATGCTAAAAAACAAACCCATTTTGTGATCTGATGTTTCCCTGGGGAGTTACACCAAAGTATATCTTAGAATTTGCAGAAAAACTCAATTGAACCATAACGTGTACCTTTTGAACCAAAGCTCAGATTCGAAAAACAAAGGTATATTAGTAGTGTCCTGAGTCGGGAATGCTAAAAATCCAACCCATTTTGTGATCTGATGTTTCCCTGGGGAGTTACACCAAAGTATATCTTAGAATTTGCAGAAAAACTCAATTCAACCAGAACGTGTTAGTTTTGAACCAAAGCTCAGATCCGAAAAACAAAGGTATATTAGTAGTGTCCTGAGTAGGGAATAATAAAAAACCAACCCATTTTGTGATCTGATGTTTCCCTGGGGAGTTACATCAAAGTATATCTTAGAATTTGCAGAAAATCTCAATTGAACTAGAACGTATTAGTTTTGAACCAAAGCTCAGATCCAAAAAACAAAGGTATATTAGTAGTGTCCTGAGTCGGGAATGCTAAAAAACCAACCCCTTTTGTGATCTGATGTTTCCCTGGGGAGTTACACCAAAGTATATTATAGAATTTGCAGAAAAACTCAATTGAACCATAACGTGTACCTTTTGAACCAAAGCTCAGATTCGAAAAACAAAGGTATATTAGTAGTGTCCTGAGTCGGGAATGCTAAAAAACCAACCCATTTTGTGATCTGATGTTTCCCTGGGGAGTTACACCAAAGTATATCTTAGAATTTGCAGAAAATCTCAATTGAACCAGAACATGTAACTTTTGAACCAAAGCTCAGATTCGAAAAAAAACACATATTAGTAGTGTCCTGAGTCGGGAATGCTAAAAATCCAACCCATTTTGTGATCTGATGTTTCCCTGGGGAGTTACACCAAAGTATATCTTAGAATTTGCAGAAAATCTCAATTGAACTAGAACGTGTTAGTTTTGAACCAAAGCTCAGATCTGAAAAACAAACGTATATTAGTAGTGTCCTGAGTCGGGAATGCTAAAAAACAAACCCATTTTGTGATCTGATGTTTCCCTGGGGAGTTACACCAAAGTATATCTTAGAATTTGCAGAAAAACTCAATTGAACCATAACGTGTACCTTTTGAACCAAAGCTCAGATTCGAAAAACAAAGGTATATTAGTAGTGTCCTGAGTCGGGAATGCTAAAAATCCAACCCATTTTGTGATCTGATGTTTCCCTGGGGAGTTACACCAAAGTATATCTTAGAATTTGCAGAAAAACTCAATTGAACCATAACGTGTACCTTTTGAACCAAAGCTCAGATTCGAAAAACAAAGGTATATTAGTAGTGTCCTGAGTAGGGAATAATAAAAAACCAACCCATTTTGTGATCTGATGTTTCCCTGGGGAGTTACATCAAAGTATATCTTAGAATTTGCAGAAAATCTCAATTGAACTAGAACGTGTTAGTTTTGAACCAAAGCTCAGATTCGAAAAACAAAGGTATATTAGTAGTGTCCTGAGTCGGGAATGCTAAAAAACCAACCCATTTTGTGATCTGATGTTTCCCTGGGGAGTTACACCAAAGTATATCTTAGAATTTGCAGAAAATCTCAATTGAACCAGAACGTGTAACTTTTGAACCAAAGCTCAGATTCGAAAAACAAACACATATTAGTAGTGTCCTGAGTCGGGAATGCTAGAAATCCAACCCATTTTGTGATCTGATGTTTCCCTGGGGAGTTACACCAAAGTATATCTTAGAATTTGCAGAAAATCTCAATTGAACTAGAACGTGTTAGTTTTGAACCAAAGCTCAGATCCGAAAAACAAACGTATATTAGTAGTGTCCTGAGTCGGGAATGCTAAAAAACCAACCCATTTTGTGATCTGATGTTTCCCTGGGGAGTTACACCAAAGTATATCTTAGAATTTGCAGAAAAACTCAATTCAACCAGAACGTGTTAGTTTTGAACCAAAGCTCAGATCCGAAAAACAAAGGTATATTAGTAGTGTCCTGAGTAGGGAATAATAAAAAACCAACCCATTTTGTGATCTGATGTTTCCCTGGGGAGTTACATCAAAGTATATCTTAGAATTTGCAGAAAATCTCAATTGAACTAGAACGTATTAGTTTTGAACCAAAGCTCAGATCCAAAAAACAAAGGTATATTAGTAGTGTCCTGAGTCGGGAATGCTAAAAAACCAACCCCTTTTGTGATCTGATGTTTCCCTGGGGAGTTACACCAAAGTATATTATAGAATTTGCAGAAAAACTCAATTGAACCATAACGTGTACCTTTTGAACCAAAGCTCAGATTCGAAAAACAAAGGTATATTAGTAGTGTCCTGAGTCGGGAATGCTAAAAAACCAACCCATTTTGTGATCTGATGTTTCCCTGGGGAGTTACACCAAAGTATATCTTAGAATTTGCAGAAAATCTCAATTGAACCAGAACATGTAACTTTTGAACCAAAGCTCAGATTCGAAAAAAAACACATATTAGTAGTGTCCTGAGTCGGGAATGCTAAAAATCCAACCCATTTTGTGATCTGATGTTTCCCTGGGGAGTTACACCAAAGTATATCTTAGAATTTGCAGAAAATCTCAATTGAACTAGAACGTGTTAGTTTTGAACCAAAGCTCAGATCTGAAAAACAAACGTATATTAGTAGTGTCCTGAGTCGGGAATGCTAAAAAACAAACCCATTTTGTGATCTGATGTTTCCCTGGGGAGTTACACCAAAGTATATCTTAGAATTTGCAGAAAAACTCAATTGAACCATAACGTGTACCTTTTGAACCAAAGCTCAGATTCGAAAAACAAAGGTATATTAGTAGTGTCCTGAGTCGGGAATGCTAAAAATCCAACCCATTTTGTGATCTGATGTTTCCCTGGGGAGTTACACCAAAGTATATCTTAGAATTTGCAGAAAAACTCAATTGAACCATAACGTGTACCTTTTGAACCAAAGCTCAGATTCGAAAAACAAAGGTATATTAGTAGTGTCCTGAGTAGGGAATAATAAAAAACCAACCCATTTTGTGATCTGATGTTTCCCTGGGGAGTTACATCAAAGTATATCTTAGAATTTGCAGAAAATCTCAATTGAACTAGAACGTGTTAGTTTTGAACCAAAGCTCAGATTCGAAAAACAAAGGTATATTAGTAGTGTCCTGAGTCGGGAATGCTAAAAAACCAACCCATTTTGTGATCTGATGTTTCCCTGGGGAGTTACACCAAAGTATATCTTAGAATTTGCAGAAAATCTCAATTGAACCAGAACGTGTAACTTTTGAACCAAAGCTCAGATTCGAAAAACAAACACATATTAGTAGTGTCCTGAGTCGGGAATGCTAGAAATCCAACCCATTTTGTGATCTGATGTTTCCCTGGGGAGTTACACCAAAGTATATCTTAGAATTTGCAGAAAATCTCAATTGAACTAGAACGTGTTAGTTTTGAACCAAAGCTCAGATCCGAAAAACAAACGTATATTAGTAGTGTCCTGAGTCGGGAATGCTAAAAAACAAACCCATTTTGTGATCTGATGTTTCCCTGGGGAGTTACACCAAAGTATATCTTAGAATTTGCAGAAAAACTCAATTGAACCATAACGTGTACCTTTTGAACCAAAGCTCAGATTCGAAAAACAAAGGTATATTAGTAGTGTCCTGAGTCGGGAATGCTAAAAATCCAACCCATTTTGTGATCTGATGTTTCCCTGGGGAGTTACACCAAAGTATATCTTAGAATTTGCAGAAAAACTCAATTGAACCATAACGTGTACCTTTTGAACCAAAGCTCAGATTCGAAAAACAAAGGTATATTAGTAGTGTCCTGAGTCGGGAATGCTAAAAATCCAACCCATTTTGTGATCTGATGTTTCCCTGGGGAGTTACACCAAAGTATATCTTAGAATTTGCAGAAAATCTCAATTGAACTAGAACGTGTACCTTTTGAACCAAAGCTCAGATCCGAAAAACAAAGGTATATGAGTAGTATCCTGAGTCGGGAATGCTAAAAAACCAACCCATTTTGTGATCTGATGTTTCCCTGGGGAGTTACACCAAAGTATATCTTAGAATTTGCAGAAAAACTCAATTCAACCAGAACGTGTAACTTTTGAACCAAAGCTCAGATTCGAAAAACAAACACATATTAGTAGTGTCCTGAGTCGGGAATAATAAAAAACCAACCCATTTTGTGATCGGATGTATCCCTGGGGAGTTACACCAAAGTATATCTTAGAATTTGCAGAAAAACTCAATTGAACCATAACGTGGACCTTTTGAACCAAAGCTCAGATTCGAACAACAAACACATATTAGTAGTGTCCTGAGTCGGGAATGCTAAAAATCCAACCCATTTTGTGATCTGATCTTTCCCTGGGGAGTTACACCCAAGTATATCTTAGAATTTGCAGAAAAACTCAATTCAACCAGAACGTGTAACTTTTGAACCAAAGCTCAGATTCGAAAAACAAACGCATATTAGTAGTGTCCTGAGTCGGGAATAATAAAAAACCAACCCATTTTGTGATCTGATGTTTCCCTGGGGAGTTACATCAAAGTATATCTTAGAATTTGCAGAAAATCTCAATTGAACCAGAACGTGTTACTTTTGAACCAAAGCTCAGATTCGAAAAACAAAGGTATATTAGTAGTGTCCTGAGTCGGGAATGCTAAAAAACCAACCCATTTTGTGATCTGATGTTTCCCTGGGGAGTTACACCAAAGTATATCTTAGAATTTGCAGAAAATCTCAAATGAACTAGAACGTGTACCTTTTGAACCAAAGCTCAGATCCGAAAAACAAAGGTATATGAGTAGTGTCCTGAGTCGGGAATGCTAAAAAACCAACCCATTTTGTGATCTGATGTTTCCCTGGGGAGTTACACCAAAGTATATCTTAGAATTTGCAGAAAAACTCAATTGAACCATAACGTGTACCTTTTGAACCAAAGCTCAGATTCGAAAAACAAAGGTATATTAGTAGTGTCCTGAGTCGGGAATGCTAAAAAACCAACCCATTTTGTGATCTGATGTTTCCCTGGGGAGTTACACCAAAGTATATCTTAGAATTTGCAGAAAATCTCAATTGAACCAGAACGTGTAACTTTTGAACCAAAGCTCAGATTCGAAAAACAAACACTTATTAGTAGTGTCCTGAGTCGGGAATGCTAAAAATCCAACCCATTTTGTGATCTGATGTTTCCCTGGGGAGTTACACCCAAGTATATCTTAGAATTTGCAGAAAATCTCAAATGAACTAGAACGTGTACCTTTTGAACCAAAGCTCAGATCCGAAAAACAAAGGTATATGAGTAGTGTCCTGAGTCGGGAATGCTAAAAAACCAACCCATTTTGTGATCTGATGTTTCCCTGGGGAGTTACACCAAAGTATATCTTAGAATTTGCAGAAAAACTCAATTGAACCATAACGTGTACCTTTTGAACCAAAGCTCAGATTCGAAAAACAAAGGTATATTAGTAGTGTCCTGAGTCGGGAATGCTAAAAAACCAACCCATTTTGTGATCTGATGTTTCCCTGGGGAGTTACACCCAAGTATATCTTAGAATTTGCAGAAAATCTCAAATGAACTAGAACGTGTACCTTTTGAACCAAAGCTCAGATCCGAAAAACAAAGGTATATGAGTAGTGTCCTGAGTCGGGAATGCTAAAAAACCAACCCATTTTGTGATCTGATGTTTCCCTGGGGAGTTACACCAAAGTATATCTTAGAATTTGCAGAAAAACTCAATTGAACCATAACGTGTACCTTTTGAACCAAAGCTCAGATTCGAAAAACAAAGGTATATTAGTAGTGTCCTGAGTAGGGAATAATAAAAAACCAACCCATTTTGTGATCTGATGTTTCCCTGGGGAGTTACATCAAAGTATATCTTAGAATTTGCAGAAAATCTCAATTGAACTAGAACGTGTTAGTTTTGAACCAAAGCTCAGATTCGAAAAACAAAGGTATATTAGTAGTGTCCTGAGTCGGGAATGCTAAAAAACCAACCCATTTTGTGATCTGATGTTTCCCTGGGGAGTTACACCAAAGTATATCTTAGAATTTGCAGAAAAACTCAATTGAACCAGAACGTGTAACTTTTGAACCAAAGCTCAGATTCGAAAAACAAACACATATTAGTAGTGTCCTGAGTCAGGAATGCTAAAAATCCAACCCATTTTGTGATCTGATCTTTCCCTGGGGAGTTACACCCAAGTTTATCTTAGAATTTGCAGAAAAACTCAATTCAACCAGAACGTGTTAGTTTTGAACCAAAGCTCAGATCCGAAAAACAAAGGTATATTAGTAGTGTCCTGAGTAGGGAATAATAAAAAACCAACCCATTTTGTGATCTGATGTTTCCCTGGGGAGTTACATCAAAGTATATCTTAGAATTTGCAGAAAATCTCAATTGAACTAGAACGTATTAGTTTTGAACCAAAGCTCAGATCCAAAAAACAAAGGTATATTAGTAGTGTCCTGAGTCGGGAATGCTAAAAAACCAACCCATTTTGTGATCTGATGTTTCCCTGGGGAGTTACACCAAAGTATATTATAGAATTTGCAGAAAAACTCAATTGAACCATAACGTGTACCTTTTGAACCAAAGCTCAGATTCGAAAAACAAAGGTATATTAGTAGTGTCCTGAGTCGGGAATGCTAAAAAACCAACCCATTTTGTGATCTGATGTTTCCCTGGGGAGTTACACCAAAGTATATCTTAGAATTTGCAGAAAATCTCAATTGAACCAGAACATGTAACTTTTGAACCAAAGCTCAGATTCGAAAAACAAACACATATTAGTAGTGTCCTGAGTCGGGAATGCTAGAAATCCAACCCATTTTTTGATCTGATGTTTCCCTGGGGAGTTACACCAAAGTATATCTTAGAATTTGCAGAAAATCTCAATTGAACTAGAACGTGTTAGTTTTGAACCAAAGCTCAGATCCGAAAAACAAACGTATATTAGTAGTGTCCTGAGTCGGGAATGCTAAAAAACAAACCCATTTTGTGATCTGATGTTTCCCTGGGGAGTTACACCAAAGTATATCTTAGAATTTGCAGAAAAACTCAAATGAACCATAACGTGTACCTTTTGAACCAAAGCTCAGATTCGAAAAACAAAGGTATATTAGTAGTGTCCTGAGTCGGGAATGCTAAAAATCCAACCCATTTTGTGATCTGATGTTTCCCTGGGGAGTTACACCAAAGTATATCTTAGAATTTGCAGAAAAACTCAATTGAACCATAATGTGTACCTTTTGAACCAAAGCTCAGATTCGAAAAACAAAGGTATATTAGTAGTGTCCTGAGTCGGGAATGCTAAAAATCCAACCCATTTTGTGATCTGATGTTTCCCTGGGGAGTTACACCAAAGTATATCTTAGAATTTGCAGAAAATCTCAATTGAACTAGAACGTGTACCTTTTGAACCAAAGCTCAGATCCGAAAAACAAAGGTATATGAGTAGTATCCTGAGTCGGGAATGCTAAAAAACCAACCCATTTTGTGATCTGATGTTTCCCTGGGGAGTTACACCAAAGTATATCTTAGAATTTGCAGAAAAACTCAATTCAACCAGAACGTTTAACTTTTGAACCAAAGCTCAGATTCGAAAAACAAACACATATTAGTAGTGTCCTGAGTCGGGAATAATAAAAAACCAACCCATTTTGTGATCGGATGTATCCCTGGGGAGTTACACCAAAGTATATCTTAGAATTTGCAGAAAAACTCAATTGAACCATAACGTGGACCTTTTGAACCAAAGCTCAGATTCGAACAACAAACACATATTAGTAGTGTCCTGAGTCGGGAATGCTAAAAATCCAACCCATTTTGTGATCTGATCTTTCCCTGGGGAGTTACACCCAAGTATATCTTAGAATTTGCAGAAAAACTCAATTCAACCAGAACGTGTAACTTTTGAACCAAAGCTCAGATTCGAAAAACAAACACATATTAGTAGTGTCCTGAGTCGGGAATGCTAAAAAACCAACCCATTTTGTGATCTGATGTTTCCCTGGGGAGTTACACCAAAGTATATCTTAGAATTTGCAGAAAATCTCAATTGAACTAGAACGTGTTAGTTTTGAACCAAAGCTCAGATCTGAAAAACAAACGTATATTAGTAGTGTCCTGAGTCGGGAATGCTAAAAAACAAACCCATTTTGTGATCTGATGTTTCCCTGGGGAGTTACACCAAAGTATATCTTAGAATTTGCAGAAAAACTCAATTGAACCATAACGTGTACCTTTTGAACCAAAGCTCAGATTCGAAAAACAAAGGTATATTAGTAGTGTCCTGAGTAGGGAATAATAAAAAACCAACCCATTTTGTGATCTGATGTTTCCCTGGGGAGTTACATCAAAGTATATCTTAGAATTTGCAGAAAATCTCAATTGAACTAGAACGTGTTAGTTTTGAACCAAAGCTCAGATTCGAAAAACAAAGGTATATTAGTAGTGTCCTGAGTCGGGAATGCTAAAAAACCAACCCATTTTGTGATCTGATGTTTCCCTGGGGAGTTACACCAAAGTATATCTTAGAATTTGCAGAAAATCTCAATTGAACCAGAACGTGTAACTTTTGAACCAAAGCTCAGATTCGAAAAACAAACACATATTAGTAGTGTCCTGAGTCGGGAATGCTAGAAATCCAACCCATTTTGTGATCTGATGTTTCCCTGGGGAGTTACACCAAAGTATATCTTAGAATTTGCAGAAAATCTCAATTGAACTAGAACGTGTTAGTTTTGAACCAAAGCTCAGATCCGAAAAACAAACGTATATTAGTAGTGTCCTGAGTCGGGAATGCTAAAAAACAAACCCATTTTGTGATCTGATGTTTCCCTGGGGAGTTACACCAAAGTATATCTTAGAATTTGCAGAAAAACTCAATTGAACCATAACGTGTACCTTTTGAACCAAAGCTCAGATTCGAAAAACAAAGGTATATTAGTAGTGTCCTGAGTCGGGAATGCTAAAAATCCAACCCATTTTGTGATCTGATGTTTCCCTGGGGAGTTACACCAAAGTATATCTTAGAATTTGCAGAAAAACTCAATTGAACCATAACGTGTACCTTTTGAACCAAAGCTCAGATTCGAAAAACAAAGGTATATTAGTAGTGTCCTGAGTCGGGAATGCTAAAAATCCAACCCATTTTGTGATCTGATGTTTCCCTGGGGAGTTACACCAAAGAATATCTTAGAATTTGCAGAAAATCTCAATTGAACTAGAACGTGTACCTTTTGAACCAAAGCTCAGATCCGAAAAACAAAGGTATATGAGTATCCTGAGTCGGGAATGCTAAAAAACCATCCCATTTTGTGATCTGATGTTTCCCTGGGGAGTTACACCAAAGTATATCTTAGAATTTGCAGAAAAACTCAATTCAACCAGAACGTGTAACTTTTGAACCAAAGCTCAGATTCGAAAAACAAACACATATTAGTAGTGTCCTGAGTCGGGAATGCTAAAAAACCAACCCATTTTGTGATCTGATGTTTCCCTGGGGAGTTACACCAAAGTATATCTTAGAATTTGCAGAAAAACTCAATTGAACCATAACGTGTACCTTTTGAACCAAAGCTCAGATTCGAAAAACAAAGGTATATTAGTAGTGTCCTGAGTCGGGAATGCTAAAAAACCAACCCATTTTGTGATCTGATGTTTCCCTGGGGAGTTACACCAAAGTATATCTTAGAATTTGCAGAAAATCTCAATTGAACCAGAACGTGTAACTTTTGAACCAAAGCTCAGATTCGAAAAACAAACACTTATTAGTAGTGTCCTGAGTCGGGAATGCTAAAAATCCAACCCATTTTGTGATCTGATGTTTCCCTGGGGAGTTACACCCAAGTATATCTTAGAATTTGCAGAAAATCTCAAATGAACTAGAACGTGTACCTTTTGAACCAAAGCTCAGATCCGAAAAACAAAGGTATATGAGTAGTGTCCTGAGTCGGGAATGCTAAAAAACCAACCCATTTTGTGATCTGATGTTTCCCTGGGGAGTTACACCAAAGTATATCTTAGAATTTGCAGAAAAACTCAATTGAACCATAACGTGTACCTTTTGAACCAAAGCTCAGATTCGAAAAACAAAGGTATATTAGTAGTGTCCTGAGTCGGGAATGCTAAAAAACCAACCCATTTTGTGATCTGATGTTTCCCTGGGGAGTTACACCCAAGTATATCTTAGAATTTGCAGAAAATCTCAAATGAACTAGAACGTGTACCTTTTGAACCAAAGCTCAGATCCGAAAAACAAAGGTATATGAGTAGTGTCCTGAGTCGGGAATGCTAAAAAACCAACCCATTTTGTGATCTGATGTTTCCCTGGGGAGTTACACCAAAGTATATCTTAGATTTGGAGAAAAACTCAATTGAACCATAACGTGTACCTTTTGAACCAAAGCTCAGATTCGAAAAACAAAGGTATATTAGTAGTGTCCTGAGTAGGGAATAATAAAAAACCAACCCATTTTGTGATCTGATGTTTCCCTGGGGAGTTACATCAAAGTATATCTTAGAATTTGCAGAAAATCTCAATTGAACTAGAACGTGTTAGTTTTGAACCAAAGCTCAGATTCGAAAAACAAAGGTATATTAGTAGTGTCCTGAGTCGGGAATGCTAAAAAACCAACCCATTTTGTGATCTGATGTTTCCCTGGGGAGTTACACCAAAGTATATCTTAGAATTTGCAGAAAATCTCAATTGAACCAGAACGTGTAACTTTTGAACCAAAGCTCAGATTCGAAAAACAAACACATATTAGTAGTGTCCTGAGTCGGGAATGCTAGAAATCCAACCCATTTTGTGATCTGATGTTTCCCTGGGGAGTTACACCAAAGTATATCTTAGAATTTGCAGAAAATCTCAATTGAACTAGAACGTGTTAGTTTTGAACCAAAGCTCAGATCCGAAAAACAAAGGTATATTAGTAGTGTCCTGAGTCGGGAATGCTAAAAAACCAACCCATTTTGTGATCTGATGTTTCCCTGGGGAGTTACACCAAAGTATATCTTAGAATTTGCAGAAAATCTCAATTGAACCAGAACGTGTAACTTTTGAACCAAAGCTCAGATTCGAAAAACAAACACTTATTAGTAGTGTCCTGAGTCGGGAATGCTAAAAATCCAACCCATTTTGTGATCTGATGTTTCCCTGGGGAGTTACACCCAAGTATATCTTAGAATTTGCAGAAAATCTCAAATGAACTAGAACGTGTACCTTTTGAACCAAAGCTCAGATCCGAAAAACAAAGGTATATGAGTAGTGTCCTGAGTCGGGAATGCTAAAAAACCAACCCATTTTGTGATCTGATGTTTCCCTGGGGAGTTACACCAAAGTATATCTTAGAATTTGCAGAAAAACTCAATTGAACCATAACGTGTACCTTTTGAACCAAAGCTCAGATTCGAAAAACAAAGGTATATTAGTAGTGTCCTGAGTCGGGAATGCTAAAAAACCAACCCATTTTGTGATCTGATGTTTCCCTGGGGAGTTACACCCAAGTATATCTTAGAATTTGCAGAAAATCTCAAATGAACTAGAACGTGTACCTTTTGAACCAAAGCTCAGATCCGAAAAACAAAGGTATATGAGTAGTGTCCTGAGTCGGGAATGCTAAAAAACCAACCCATTTTGTGATCTGATGTTTCCCTGGGGAGTTACACCAAAGTATATCTTAGAATTTGCAGAAAAACTCAATTGAACCATAACGTGTACCTTTTGAACCAAAGCTCAGATTCGAAAAACAAAGGTATATTAGTAGTGTCCTGAGTAGGGAATAATAAAAAACCAACCCATTTTGTGATCTGATGTTTCCCTGGGGAGTTACATCAAAGTATATCTTAGAATTTGCAGAAAATCTCAATTGAACTAGAACGTGTTAGTTTTGAACCAAAGCTCAGATTCGAAAAACAAAGGTATATTAGTAGTGTCCTGAGTCGGGAATGCTAAAAAACCAACCCATTTTGTGATCTGATGTTTCCCTGGGGAGTTACACCGAAGTATATCTTAGAATTTGCAGAAAATCTCAATTGAACCAGAACGTGTAACTTTTGAACCAAAGCTCAGATTCGAAAAACAAACACATATTAGTAGTGTCCTGAGTCGGGAATGCTAGAAATCCAACCCATTTTGTGATCTGATGTTTCCCTGGGGAGTTACACCAAAGTATATCTTAGAATTTGCAGAAAATCTCAATTGAACTAGAACGTGTTAGTTTTGAACCAAAGCTCAGATCCGAAAAACAAACGTATATTAGTAGTGTCCTGAGTCGGGAATGCTAAAAAACAAACCCATTTTGTGATCTGATGTTTCCCTGGGGAGTTACACCAAAGTATATCTTAGAATTTGCAGAAAAACTCAATTCAACCAGAACGTGTAACTTTTGAACCAAAGCTCAGATTCGAAAAACAAACACATATTAGTAGTGTCCTGAGTCGGGAATAATAAAAAACCAACCCATTTTGTGATCGGATGTATCCCTGGGGAGTTACACCAAAGTATATCTTAGAATTTGCAGAAAAACTCAATTGAACCATAACGTGGACCTTTTGAACCAAAGCTCAGATTCGAACAACAAACACATATTAGTAGTGTCCTGAGTCGGGAATGCTAAAAATCCAACCCATTTTGTGATCTGATCTTTCCCTGGGGAGTTACACCCAAGTATATCTTAGAATTTGCAGAAAAACTCAATTCAACCAGAACGTGTAACTTTTGAACCAAAGCTCAGATTCGAAAAACAAACACATATTAGTAGTGTCCTGAGTCGGGAATAATAAAAAACCAACCCATTTTGTGATCTGATGTTTCCCTGGGGAGTTACATCAAAGTATATCTTAGAATTTGCAGAAAATCTCAATTGAACCAGAACGTGTTACTTTTGAACCAAAGCTCAGATTCGAAAAACAAAGGTATATTAGTAGTGTCCTGAGTCGGGAATGCTAAAAAACCAACCCATTTTGTGATCTGATGTTTCCCTGGGGAGTTACACCAAAGTATATCTTAGAATTTGCAGAAAATCTCAATTGAACCAGAACGTGTAACTTTTGAACCAAAGCTCAGATTCGAAAAACAAACACATATTAGTAGTGTCCTGAGTCGGGAATGCTAAAAATCCAACCCATTTTGTGATCTGATGTTTCCCTGGGGAGTTACACCAAAGTATATCTTAGAATTTGCAGAAAATCTCAATTGAACTAGAACGTGTACCTTTTGAACCAAAGCTCAGATCCGAAAAACAAAGGTATATGAGTAGTGTCCTGAGTCGGGAATGCTAAAAAACCAACCCATTTTGTGATCTGATGTTTCCCTGGGGAGTTACACCAAAGTATATCTTAGAATTTGCAGAAAAACTCAATTCAACCAGAACGTGTAACTTTTGAACCAAAGCTCAGATTCGAAAAACAAACACATATTAGTAGTGTCCTGAGTCGGGAATAATAAAAAACCAACCCATTTTGTGATCGGATGTATCCCTGGGGAGTTACACCAAAGTATATCTTAGAATTTGCAGAAAAACTCAATTGAACCATAACGTGGACCTTTTGAACCAAAGCTCAGATTCGAACAACAAACACATATTAGTAGTGTCCTGAGTCGGGAATGCTAAAAATCCAACCCATTTTGTGATCTGATCTTTCCCTGGGGAGTTACACCCAAGTATATCTTAGAATTTGCAGAAAAACTCAATTCAACCAGAACGTGTAACTTTTGAACCAAAGCTCAGATTCGAAAAACAAACACATATTAGTAGTGTCCTGAGTCGGGAATAATAAAAAACCAACCCATTTTGTGATCTGATGTTTCCCTGGGGAGTTACATCAAAGTATATCTTAGAATTTGCAGAAAATCTCAATTGAACCAGAACGTGTTACTTTTGAACCAAAGCTCAGATTCGAAAAACAAAGGTATATTAGTAGTGTCCTGAGTCGGGAATGCTAAAAAACCAACCCATTTTGTGATCTGATGTTTCCCTGGGGAGTTACACCAAAGTATATCTTAGAATTTGCAGAAAATCTCAAATGAACTAGAACGTGTACCTTTTGAACCAAAGCTCAGATCCGAAAAACAAAGGTATATGAGTAGTGTCCTGAGTCGGGAATGCTAAAAAACCAACCCATTTTGTGATCTGATGTTTCCCTGGGGAGTTACACCAAAGTATATCTTAGAATTTGCAGAAAAACTCAATTGAACCATAACGTGTACCTTTTGAACCAAAGCTCAGATTCGAAAAACAAAGGTATATTAGTAGTGTCCTGAGTCGGGAATGCTAAAAAACCAACCCATTTTGTGATCTGATGTTTCCCTGGGGAGTTACACCAAAGTATATCTTAGAATTTGCAGAAAAACTCAATTGAACCATAACGTGTACCTTTTGAACCAAAGCTCAGATTCGAAAAACAAACACATATTAGTAGTGTCCTGAGTCGGGAATGCTAAAAATCCAACCCATTTTGTGATCTGATGTTTCCCTGGGGAGTTACACCAAAGTATATCTTAGAATTTGCAGAAAATCTCAATTGAACTAGAACGTGTACCTTTTGAACCAAAGCTCAGATCCGAAAAACAAAGGTATATGAGTAGTGTCCTGAGTCGGGAATGCTAAAAAACCAACCCATTTTGTGATCTGATGTTTCCCTGGGGAGTTACACCAAAGTATATCTTAGAATTTGCAGAAAAACTCAATTCAACCAGAACGTGTAACTTTTGAACCAAAGCTCAGATTCGAAAAACAAACACATATTAGTAGTGTCCTGAGTCGGGAATAATAAAAAACCAACCCATTTTGTGATCGGATGTATCCCTGGGGAGTTACACCAAAGTATATCTTAGAATTTGCAGAAAAACTCAATTGAACCATAACGTGGACCTTTTGAACCAAAGCTCAGATTCGAACAACAAACACATATTAGTAGTGTCCTGAGTCGGGAATGCTAAAAATCCAACCCATTTTGTGATCTGATCTTTCCCTGGGGAGTTACACCCAAGTATATCTTAGAATTTGCAGAAAAACTCAATTCAACCAGAACGTGTAACTTTTGAACCAAAGCTCAGATTCGAAAAACAAACACATATTAGTAGTGTCCTGAGTCGGGAATAATAAAAAACCAACCCATTTTGTGATCTGATGTTTCCCTGGGGAGTTACATCAAAGTATATCTTAGAATTTGCAGAAAATCTCAATTGAACCAGAACGTGTTACTTTTGAACCAAAGCTCAGATTCGAAAAACAAAGGTATATTAGTAGTGTCCTGAGTCGGGAATGCTAAAAAACCAACCCATTTTGTGATCTGATGTTTCCCTGGGGAGTTACACCAAAGTATATCTTAGAATTTGCAGAAAATCTCAAATGAACTAGAACGTGTACCTTTTGAACCAAAGCTCAGATCCGAAAAACAAAGGTATATGAGTAGTGTCCTGAGTCGGGAATGCTAAAAAACCAACCCATTTTGTGATCTGATGTTTCCCTGGGGAGTTACACCAAAGTATATCTTAGAATTTGCAGAAAAACTCAATTGAACCATAACGTGTACCTTTTGAACCAAAGCTCAGATTCGAAAAACAAAGGTATATTAGTAGTGTCCTGAGTCGGGAATGCTAAAAAACCAACCCATTTTGTGATCTGATGTTTCCCTGGGGAGTTACACCAAAGTATATCTTAGAATTTGCAGAAAAACTCAATTGAACCATAACGTGTACCTTTTGAACCAAAGCTCAGATTCGAAAAACAAACACATATTAGTAGTGTCCTGAGTCGGGAATGCTAAAAATC
This sequence comes from Thamnophis sirtalis, assembly GCF_051295495.1. Lineage (NCBI taxonomy): Eukaryota > Metazoa > Chordata > Lepidosauria > Squamata > Natricidae > Thamnophis > Thamnophis sirtalis. The sequence continues at coordinate 78,932 of NW_028261434.1, forward strand.
CAACCCATTTTGTGATCTGATGTTTCCCTGGGGAGTTACACCAAAGTATATCTTAGAATTTGCAGAAAATCTCAATTGAACTAGAACGTGTACCTTTTGAACCAAAGCTCAGATCCGAAAAACAAAGGTATATGAGTAGTGTCCTGAGTCGGGAATGCTAAAAAACCAACCCATTTTGTGATCTGATGTTTCCCTGGGGAGTTACACCAAAGTATATCTTAGAATTTGCAGAAAAACTCAATTCAACCAGAACGTGTAACTTTTGAACCAAAGCTCAGATTCGAAAAACAAACACATATTAGTAGTGTCCTGAGTCGGGAATAATAAAAAACCAACCCATTTTGTGATCGGATGTATCCCTGGGGAGTTACACCAAAGTATATCTTAGAATTTGCAGAAAAACTCAATTGAACCATAACGTGGACCTTTTGAACCAAAGCTCAGATTCGAACAACAAACACATATTAGTAGTGTCCTGAGTCGGGAATGCTAAAAATCCAACCCATTTTGTGATCTGATCTTTCCCTGGGGAGTTACACCCAAGTATATCTTAGAATTTGCAGAAAAACTCAATTCAACCAGAACGTGTAACTTTTGAACCAAAGCTCAGATTCGAAAAACAAACACATATTAGTAGTGTCCTGAGTCGGGAATAATAAAAAACCAACCCATTTTGTGATCTGATGTTTCCCTGGGGAGTTACATCAAAGTATATCTTAGAATTTGCAGAAAATCTCAATTGAACCAGAACGTGTTACTTTTGAACCAAAGCTCAGATTCGAAAAACAAAGGTATATTAGTAGTGTCCTGAGTCGGGAATGCTAAAAAACCAACCCATTTTGCGATCTGATGTTTCCCTGGGGAGTTACACCAAAGTATATCTTAGAATTTGCAGAAAATCTCAAATGAACTAGAACGTGTACCTTTTGAACCAAAGCTCAGATCCGAAAAACAAAGGTATATGAGTAGTGTCCTGAGTCGGGAATGCTAAAAAACCAACCCATTTTGTGATCTGATGTTTCCCTGGGGAGTTACACCAAAGTATATCTTAGAATTTGCAGAAAAACTCAATTGAACCATAACGTGTACCTTTTGAACCAAAGCTCAGATTCGAAAAACAAAGGTATATTAGTAGTGTCCTGAGTCGGGAATGCTAAAAAACCAACCCATTTTGTGATCTGATGTTTCCCTGGGGAGTTACACCAAAGTATATCTTAGAATTTGCAGAAAATCTCAATTGAACCAGAACGTGTAACTTTTGAACCAAAGCTCAGATTCGAAAAACAAACACATATTAGTAGTGTCCTGAGTCGGGAATGCTAAAAATCCAACCCATTTTGTGATCTGATGTTTCCCTGGGGAGTTACACCCAAGTATATCTTAGAATTTGCAGAAAATCTCAAATGAACTAGAACGTGTACCTTTTGAACCAAAGCTCAGATCCGAAAAACAAAGGTATATGAGTAGTGTCCTGAGTCGGGAATGCTAAAAAACCAACCCATTTTGTGATCTGATGTTTCCCTGGGGAGTTACACCAAAGTATATCTTAGAATTTGCAGAAAAACTCAATTGAACCATAACGTGTACCTTTTGAACCAAAGCTCAGATTCGAAAAACAAAGGTATATTAGTAGTGTCCTGAGTCGGGAATGCTAAAAAACCAACCCATTTTGTGATCTGATGTTTCCCTGGGGAGTTACACCCAAGTATATCTTAGAATTTGCAGAAAATCTCAAATGAACTAGAACGTGTACCTTTTGAACCAAAGCTCAGATCCGAAAAACAAAGGTATATGAGTAGTGTCCTGAGTCGGGAATGCTAAAAAACCAACCCATTTTGTGATCTGATGTTTCCCTGGGGAGTTACACCAAAGTATATCTTAGAATTTGCAGAAAAACTCAATTGAACCATAACGTGTACCTTTTGAACCAAAGCTCAGATTCGAAAAACAAAGGTATATTAGTAGTGTCCTGAGTCGGGAATGCTAAAAAACCAACCCATTTTGTGATCTGATGTTTCCCTGGGGAGTTACACCAAAGTATATCTTAGAATTTTCAGAAAAACTCAATTGAACCATAACGTGTACCTTTTGAACGAAAGCTCAGATTCGAAAAACAAAGGTATATTAGTAGTGTCCTGAGTCGGGAATGCTAAAAAACCAACCCAATTTGTGATGTGATGTTTCCCTGGGGAGTTACACCAAAGTATATCTTAGAATTTGCAGAAAAACTCAATTGAACCAGAACGTGTAACTTTTGAACCAAAGCTCAGATTCGAAAAACAAACACATATTAGTAGTGTCCTGAGTCAGGAATGCTAAAAATCCAACCCATTTTGTGATCTGATGTTTCCCTGGGGAGTTACACCAAAGTATATCTTAGAATTTGCAGAAAAACTCAATTCAACCAGAACGTGTTACTTTTGAACCAAAGCTCAGATTCGAAAAACAAACGTATATTAGTAGTGTCCTGAGTCGGGAATGCTAAAAAACCAACCCATTTTGTGATCTGATGTTTCCCTGGGGAGTTACACGCAAGTATATCTTAGAATTTGCAGAAAATCTCAATTGAACTAGAACGTGTTAGTTTTGAACCAAAGCTCAGATTCGAAAAACAAACGTATATTAGTAGTGTCCTGAGTCGGGAATGCTAAAAAACCAACCCATTTTGTGATCTGATCTTTCCCTGGGGAGTTACACCCAAGTATATCTTAGAACTTGCAGAAAATCTCAATTGAACTAGAACGCATTAGTTTTGAACCAAAGCTCAGATCCAAAAAACAAACGTATATTAGTAGTGTCCTGAGTCGGGAATGCTAAAAAACCACTCCATTTTATGATCTGATGTTTCCCTGGGGAGTTACACTCAAGTATATCTTAGAATTTGCAGAAAACCTCAATTCAACCAGAACGTGTTACTTTTGAACCAAAGCTCAGATTCGAAAAACAAACGTATATTAGTAGTGTCCTGAGTCGGGAATGCTAAAAAACCAACCCATTTTGTGATCTGATGTTTCCCTGGGGAGTTACACCAAAGTATATCTTAGAATTTGCAGAAAAACTCAATTCAACCAGAACGAGTTACTTTTGAACCACAGCTCAGATCCGAAAAACAAACGTATATTAGTAGTGTCCTGAGTCGGGAATGCTAAAAAACCAACCCATTTTGTGATCTGATCTTTCCCTGGGGAGTTACACCCAAGTATATCTTAGAATTTGCAGAAAATCTCAATTGAACTAGAACGTGTTAGTTTTAAACCAAAGCTCAGATCCGAAAAACAAACGTATATTAGTAGTGTCCTGAGTCGGGAATGCTAAAAAACCAACCCATTTTGTGATCTGATGTTTCCCTGGGGAGTTACACCCAAGTATATCTTAGAATTTGCAGAAAATCTCAATTCAACCAGAACGTGTTACTTTTGAACCAAAGCTCAGATTCGAAAAACAAACGTATATTAGTAGTGTCCTGAGTCGGGAATGCTAAAAAACCAACCCATTTTGTGATCTGATCTTTCCCTGGGGAGTTACAACCAAGTATATCTTAGAATTTGCAGAAAATCTCAATTGAACTAGAACGTGTTAGTTTTAAACCAAAGCTCAGATCCGAAAAACAAACGTATATTAGTAGTGTCCTGAGTCGGGAATGCTAAAAAACCAACCCATTTTGTGATCTGATCTTTCCCTGGGGAGTTACAACCAAGTATATCTTAGAATTTGCAGAAAATCTCAATTGAACTAGAACGTGTTAGTTTTGAACCAAAGCTCAGATCCGAAAAACAAACGTATATTAGTAGTGTCCTGAGTCGGGAATGCTAAAAAACCAACCCATTTTGTGATCTGATCTTTCCCTGGGTTGTTACACCCAAGTATATCTTAGAATTTGTAGAAAATCTCAATTCAACCAGAACGTGTTACTTTTGAACCAAAGCTCAGATTCGAAAAACAAACGTATATTAGTAGTGTCCTGAGTCAGGAATGCTAAAAAACCAACCCATTTTGTGATCTGATCTTTCCCTGGGGAGTTCCACCCAAGTATATCTTAGAATTTGCAGAAAATCTCAATTGAACTAGAACGTGTTAGTTTTGAACCAAAGCTCAGATCCGAAAAACAAAGGTATATTAGTAGTGTCCTGAGTCGGGAATGCTAAAAAACCAACCCATTTTGTGATCTGATGTTTCCCTGGGGAGTTACACCAAAGTATATCTTAGAATTTGCAGAAAAACTCAATTGAACCATAACGTGTACCTTTTGAACGAAAGCTCAGATTCGAAAAACAAAGGTATATTAGTAGTGTCCTGAGTCGGGAATGCTAAAAAACCAACCCAATTTGTGATGTGATGTTTCCCTGGGGAGTTACACCAAAGTATATCTTAGAATTTGCAGAAAAACTCAATTGAACCAGAACGTGTAACTTTTGAACCAAAGCTCAGATTCGAAAAACAAACACATATTAGTAGTGTCCTGAGTCAGGAATGCTAAAAATCCAACCCATTTTGTGATCTGATGTTTCCCTGGGGAGTTACACCAAAGTATATCTTAGAATTTGCAGAAAAACTCAATTCAACCAGAACGTGTTACTTTTGAACCAAAGCTCAGATTCGAAAAACAAACGTATATTAGTAGTGTCCTGAGTCGGGAATGCTAAAAAACCAACCCATTTTGTGATCTGATGTTTCCCTGGGGAGTTACACGCAAGTATATCTTAGAATTTGCAGAAAATCTCAATTGAACTAGAACGTGTTAGTTTTGAACCAAAGCTCAGATTCGAAAAACAAACGTATATTAGTAGTGTCCTGAGTCGGGAATGCTAAAAAACCAACCCATTTTGTGATCTGATCTTCCCCTGGGTTGTTACACCCAAGTATATCTTAGAACTTGCAGAAAATCTCAATTGAACTAGAACGCATTAGTTTTGAACCAAAGCTCAGATCCAAAAAACAAACGTATATTAGTAGTGTCCTGAGTCGGGAATGCTAAAAACCACTCCATTTTATGATCTGATGTTTCCCTGGGGAGTTACACTCAAGTATATCTTAGAATTTGCAGAAAACCTCAATTCAACCAGAACGTGTTACTTTTGAACCAAAGCTCAGATTCGAAAAACAAACGTATATTAGTAGTGTCCTGAGTCGGGAATGCTAAAAACCCAACCCATTTTGTGATCTGATGTTTCCCTGGGGAGTTACACCAAAGTATATCTTAGAATTTGCAGAAAAACTCAATTCAACCAGAACGAGTTACTTTTGAACCACAGCTCAGATTCGAAAAACAAACGTATATTAGTAGTGTCCTGAGTCGGGAATGCTAAAAAACCAACCCATTTTGTGATCTGATCTTTCCCTGGGGAGTTACACCCAAGTATATCTTAGAATTTGCAGAAAATCTCAATTGAACTAGAACGTGTTAGTTTTGAACCAAAGCTCAGATCCGAAAAACAAACGTATATTAGTAGTGTCCTGAGTCGGGAATGCTAAAAAACCAAACCATTTTGTGATCTGATGTTTCCCTGGGGAGTTACACCCAAGTATATCTTAGAATTTGCAGAAAAACTCAATTCAACCAGAACGTGTAACTTTTGAACCAAAGCTCAGATTCGAAAAACAAACAAATATTAGTAGTGTCCATAGTCGGAAATGCTAAAAAACCAACCCATTTTGTGATCTGATATTTCCCTGGGGAGTTACACCCAAGTATATCTTAGAATTTGCAGAAAATCTCAATTCAACCAGAACGTGTTACTTTTGAACCAAAGCTCAGATTCGAAAAACAAACGTATATTAGTAGTGTCCTGAGTCGGGAATGCTAAAAAACCAACCCATTTTGTGATCTGATCTTTCGCTGGGGAGTTACAACCAAGTATATCTTAGAATTTGCAGAAAATCTCAATTGAACTAGAACGTGTTAGTTTTGAACCAAAGCTCAGATCCGAAAAACAAACGTATATTAGTAGTGTCCTGAGTCGGGAATGCTAAAAAACCAACCCATTTTGTGATCTGATCTTTCCCTGGGTTGTTACACCCAAGTATATCTTAGAATTTGTAGAAAATCTCAATTCAACCAGAACGTGTTACTTTTGAACCAAAGCTCAGATTCGAAAAACAAACGTATATTAGTAGTGTCCTGAGTCAGGAATGCTAAAAAACCAACCCATTTTGTGATCTGATCTTTCCCTGGGGAGTTCCACCCAAGTATATCTTAGAATTTGCAGAAAATCTCAATTGAACTAGAACGTGTTACTTTTGAACCAAAGCTCAGATTCGAAAAACAAACGTATATTAGTAGTGTCCTGAGTCGGGAATGCTAAAAAACCAACCCATTTTGTGATCTGATGTTTCCCTGGGGAGTTGCACCAAAGTATATCTTAGAATTTGCAGAAAAACTCAATTCAACCAGAACGAGTTACTTTTGAACCACAGCTCAGATTCGAAAAACAAACGTATATTAGTAGTGTCCTGAGTCGGGAATGCTAAAAAACCAACCCATTTTGTGATCTGATCTTTCCCTGGGGAGTTACACCCAAGTATATCTTAGAATTTGCAGAAAATCTCAATTGAACTAGAACGTGTTAGTTTTGAACCAAAGCTCAGATTCGAAAAACAAACGTATATTAGTAGTGTCCTGAGTCGGGAATGCTAAAAAACCAACCCATTTTGTGATCTGATCTTTCCCTGGGGAGTTACACCCAAGTATATCTTAGAATTTGCAGAAAATCTCAATTCAACCAGAACGTGTTACTTTTGAACCAAAGCTCAGATTCGAAAAACAAACGTATATTAGTAGTGTCCTGAGTCGGGAATGCTAAAAAACCAACCCATTTTGTGATCTGATCTTTCCCTGGGGAGTTACACCCAAGTATATCTTAGAATTTGCAGAAAATCTCAATTGAACTAAAACGTGTTAGTTTTGAACCAAAGCTCAGATCCGAAAAACAAACGTATATTAGTAGTGTCCTGAGTCGGGAATGCTAAAAAACCAACCCATTTTGTGATCTGATGTTTCCCTGGGGAGTTACACCAAAGTATATCTTAGAATTTGCAGAAAATCTCAATTGAACCAGAACGTGTTACTTTTGAACCAAAGCTCAGATTCGAAAAACAAACGTATATTAGTACTGTCCTGAGTCGGGAATGCTAAAAAACCAACCCATTTTGTGATCTGGTGTTTCCCTGGGGAGTTACACCAAGTATATCTTAGAACTTGCAGAAAATCTCAATTGAACTAGAACGCGTTAGTTTTGCACCAAAGCTCAGATTCGAAAAACAAACGTATATTAGTAGTGTCCTGAGTCGGGAATGCTAAAAAACCAACCCATTTTGTGATCTGATGTTTCCCTGGGGAGTTACACCAAAGTATATCTTAGAATTTGCAGAAAAACTCAATTCAACCAGATCGTGTTACTTTTGAACCAAAGCTCAGATTCGAAAAACAAACGTATATTAGTAGTGTCCTGAGTCGGGAATGCTAAAAAACCAACCCATTTTGTGATCTGATCTTTCCCTGGGTTGTTACACCCAAGTATATCTTAGAATTTGTAGAAAATCTCAATTCAACCAGAACGTGTTACTTTTGAACCAAAGCTCAGATTCGAAAAACAAACGTATATTAGTAGTGTCCTGAGTCGGGAATGCTAAAAAACCAACCCATTTTGTGATCTGATCTTTCCCTGGGGAGTTACACCCAAGTATATCTTAGAATTTGCAGAAAATCTCAATTGAACTAGAACGTGTTAGTTTTGAACCAAAGCTCAGATCCGAAAAACAAACGTATATTAGTAGTGTCCTGAGTCGGGAATGCTAAAAAACCAACCCATTTTGTGATCTGATCTTTCCCTGGGTTGTTACACCCAAGTATATCTTAGAATTTGTAGAAAATCTCAATTCAACCAGAACGTGTTACTTTTGAACCAAAGCTCAGATTCGAAAAACAAACGTATATTAGTAGTGTCCTGAGTCAGGAATGCTAAAAAACCAACCCATTTTGTGATCTGATCTTTCCCTGGGGAGTTCCACCCAAGTATATCTTAGAATTTGCAGAAAATCTCAATTGAACTAGAACGTGTTAGTTTTGAACCAAAGCTCAGATCCGAAAAACAAACGTATATTAGTAGTGTCCTGAGTCGGGAATGCTAAAAAACCAACCCATTTTGTGATCTGATCTTTCCCTGGGGAGTTACACCCAAGTATATCTTAGAATTTGCAGAAAATCTCAATTGAACTAGAACGTGTTAGTTTTGAACCAAAGCTCAGATCCGAAAAACAAACGTATATTAGTAGTGTCCTGAGTCGGGAATGCTAAAAAACCAACCCATTTTGTGATCTGATCTTTCCCTGGGTTGTTACACCCAAGTATATCTTAGAATTTGTAGAAAATCTCAATTCAACCAGAACGTGTTACTTTTGAACCAAAGCTCAGATTCGAAAAACAAACGTATATTAGTAGTGTCCTGAGTCAGGAATGCTAAAAAACCAACCCATTTTGTGATCTGATCTTTCCCTGGGGAGTTCCACCCAAGTATATCTTAGAATTTGCAGAAAAACTCAATTCAACCAGATCGTGTTACTTTTGAACCAAAGCTCAGATTCGAAAAACAAACGTAGATTAGTAGTGTCCTGAGTCGGGAATGCTAAAAAACCAACCCATTTTGTGATCTGATCTTTCCCTGGGGAGTTACACCCAAGTATATCTTAGAATTTGCAGAAAATCTCAATTGAACTGGAACGTGTTAGTTTTGAACCAAAGCTCAGATCCGAAAAACAAAGGTATATTAGTAGTGTCCTGAGTCGGGAATGCTAAAAAACCAACCCATTTTGTGATCTGATCTTTCCCTGGGTTGTTACACCCAAGTATATCTTAGAATTTGTAGAAAATCTCAATTCAACCAGAACGTGTTACTTTTGAACCAAAGCTCAGATTCGAAAAACAAACGTATATTAGTAGTGTCCTGAGTCAGGAATGCTAAAAAACCAACCCATTTTGTGATCTGATCTTTCCCTGGGGAGTTCCACCCAAGTATATCTTAGAATTTGCAGAAAAACTCAATTCAACCAGATCGTGTTACTTTTGAACCAAAGCTCAGATTCGAAAAACAAACGTAGATTAGTAGTGTCCTGAGTCGGGAATGCTAAAAAACCAACCCATTTTGTGATCTGATCTTTCCCTGGGGAGTTACACCCAAGTATATCTTAGAATTTGCAGAAAATCTCAATTGAACTGGAACGTGTTAGTTTTGAACCAAAGCTCAGATCCGAAAAACAAAGGTATATTAGTAGTGTCCTGAGTCGGGAATGCTAAAAAACCAACCCATTTTGTGATCTGATGTTTCCCTGGGGAGTTACACCCAAGTATATCTTAGAATTTGCAGAAAAACTCAATTCAACCAGAACGTGTAACTTTTGAACCAAAGCTCAGATTCGAAAAACAAACAAATATTAGTAGTGTCCATAGTCGGGAATGCTAAAAAACCAACCCATTTTGTGATCTGATCTTCCCCTGGGTTGTTACACCCAAGTATATCTTAGAATTTGCAGAAAATCTCAATTCAACCAGAACGTGTTACTTTTGAACTAAAGCTCAGATTCGAAAAACAAACGTATATTAGTAGTGTCCTGAGTCAGGAATGCTAAAAAACCAACCCATTTTGTGATCTGATCTTTCCCTGGGGAGTTACACCCAAGTATATCTTAGAATTTGCAGAAAATCTCAATTGAACTAGAACGTGTTAGTTTTGAACCAAAGCTCAGATCCGAAAAACAAACGTATATTAGTAGTGTCCATAGTCGGGAATGCTAAAAAACCAACCCATTTTGTGATCTGATGTTTCCCTGGGGAGTTACACCAAAGTATATCTTAGAATTTGCAGAAAAACTCAATTCAACCAGAACGTGTTACTTTTGAACCAAAGCTCAGATTCGAAAAACAAACGTATATTAGTAGTGTCCTGAGTCGGGAATGCTAAAAAACCAACCCATTTTGTGATCTGATCTTTCCCTGGGGAGTTACACCCAAGTATATCTTAGAATATGCAGATAATCTCAATTGAACTAGAACGCGTTAGTTTTGAACCAAAGCTCAGATCCGAAAAACAAACGTATATTAGTAGTGTCCTGAGTCGGGAATGCTAAAAAACCAACCCATCTTGTGATCTGATGTTTCCCTGGGGAGTTACACCCAAGTATATCTTAGAATTTGCAGAAAAACTCAATTCAACCAGAACGTGTAACTTTTGAACCAAAGCTCAGATTCGAAAAACAAACGTATATTAGTAGTGTCCTGAGTCGGGAATGCGAAAAAACCAACCCATTTTGTGATCTGATGTTTCCCTGGGGAGTTACACCAAAGTATATCTTAGAATTTGCAGAAAAACTCAATTCAACCAGAACGTGTAACTTTTGAACCAAAGCTCAGATTCGAAAAACAAACAAATATTAGTAGTGTCCATAGTCGGGAATGCTAAAAAACCAACCCATTTTGTGATCTGATCTTTCCCTGGGGAGTTACACCCAAATATATCTTAGAATTTGCAGAAAATCTCAATTCAACCAGAACGTGTTACTTTTGAACCAAAGCTCAGATTCGAAAAACAAACGTATATTAGTAGTGTCCTGAGTCGGGAATGCTAAAAAACCAACCCATTTTGTGATCTGATCTTTCCCTGGGGAGTTACACCCAAGTATATCTTAGAATATGCAGATAATCTCAATTGAACTAGAACGTGTTAGTTTTGAACCAAAGCTCAGATTCGAAAAACAAACGTATATTAGTAGTGTCCTGAGTCGGGAATGCTAAAAAACCAACCCATTTTGTGATCTGATCTTTCCCTGGGTTGTTACACCCAAGTATATCTTAGAATTTGCAGAAAATCTCAATTCAACCAGAACGTGTTACTTTTGAACTAAAGCTCAGATTCGAAAAACAAACGTATATTAGTAGTGTCCTGAGTCAGGAATGCTAAAAAACCAACCCATTTTGTGATCTGATCTTTCCCTGGGGAGTTACACCCAAGTATATCTTAGAATTTGCAGAAAATCTCAATTGAACTAGAACGTGTTAGTTTTGAACCAAAGCTCAGATCCGAAAAACAAACGTATATTAGTAGTGTCCATAGTCGGGAATGCTAAAAAACCAACCCATTTTGTGATCTGATGTTTCCCTGGGGAGTTACACCAAAGTATATCTTAGAATTTGCAGAAAAACTCAATTCAACCAGAACGTGTTACTTTTGAACCAAAGCTCAGATTCGAAAAACAAACGTATATTAGTAGTGTCCTGAGTCGGGAATGCTAAAAACCCAACCCATTTTGTGATCTGATGTTTCCCTGGGGAGTTACACCCAAGTATATCTTAGAATTTGCAGAAAATCTCAATTGAACCAGAACGTGTTACTTTTGAACCAAAGCTCAGATTCGAAAAACAAACGTATATTAGTAGTGTCCTGAGTCGGGAATGCTAAAAAACCAACCCATTTTGTGATCTGATGTTTCCCTGGGGAGTTACACCCAAGTATATCTTAGAACTTGCAGAAAATCTCAATTGAACTAGAACGCGTTAGTTTTGAACCAAAGCTCAGATCCAAAAAACAAACGTATATTAGTAGTGTCCTGAGTCGGGAATGCTAAAAAACCACTCCATTTTATGATCTGATGTTTCCCTGGGGAGTTACACCCAAGTATATCTTAGAATTTGCAGAAAACCTCAATTCAACCAGAACGTGTTACTTTTGAACCAAAGCTCAGATTCGAAAAACAAACGTATATTAGTAGTGTCCTGAGTCGGGAATGCTAAAAAACCAACACATTTTGTGATCTGATGTTTCCCTGGGGAGTTACACCAAAGTATATCTTAGAATTTGCAGAAAAACTCAATTCAACCAGAACGTGTTACTTTTGAACCAAAGCTCAGATTCGAAAAACAAACGTATATTAGTAGTGTCCTGAGTCGGGAATGCTAAAAAACCAACCCATTTTGTGATCTGATCTTTCCCTGGGGAGTTACACCCAAGTATATCTTAGAATTTGCAGAAAATCTCAATTGAACTAGAACGTGTTAGTTTTGAACCAAAGCTCAGATCCGAAAAACAAACGTATATTAGTAGTGTCCTGAGTCGGGAATGCTAAAAAACCAATCCATTTTGTGATCTGATGTTTCCCTGGGGAGTTACACCCAAGTATATCTTAGAATTTGCAGAAAAACTCAATTCAACCAGAACGTGTAACTTTTGAACCAAAGCTCAGATTCGAAAAACAAACAAATATTAGTAGTGTCCATAGTCGGAAATGCTAAAAAACCAACCCATTTTGTGATCTGATATTTCCCTGGGGAGTTACACCCAAGTATATCTTAGAATTTGCAGAAAATCTCAATTCAACCAGAACGTGTTACTTTTGAACCAAAGCTCAGATTCGAAAAACAAACGTATATTAGTAGTGTCCTGAGTCGGGAATGCTAAAAAACCAACCCATTTTGTGATCTGATCTTTCCCTGGGGAGTTACAACCAAGTATATCTTAGAATTTGCAGAAAATCTCAATTGAACTAGAACGTGTTAGTTTTGAACCAAAGCTCAGATCCGAAAAACAAACGTATATTAGTAGTGTCCTGAGTCGGGAATGCTAAAAAACCAACCCATTTTGTGATCTGATCTTTCCCTGGGTTGTTACACCCAAGTATATCTTAGAATTTGTAGAAAATCTCAATTCAACCAGAACGTGTAACTTTTGAACCAAAGCTCAGATTCGAAAAACAAACAAATATTAGTAGTGTCCATAGTCGGAAATGCTAAAAAACCAACCCATTTTGTGATCTGATATTTCCCTGGGGAGTTACACCCAAGTATATCTTAGAATTTGCAGAAAATCTCAATTCAACCAGAACGTGTTACTTTTGAACCAAAGCTCAGATTCGAAAAACAAACGTATATTAGTAGTGTCCTGAGTCGGGAATGCTAAAAAACTAACCCATTTTGTGATCTGATCTTTCCCTGGGGAGTTACAACCAAGTATATCTTAGAATTTGCAGAAAATCTCAATTGAACTAGAACGTGTTAGTTTTGAACCAAAGCTCAGATCCGAAAAACAAACGTATATTAGTAGTGTCCTGAGTCGGGAATGCTAAAAAACCAACCCATTTTGTGATCTGATCTTTCCCTGGGTTGTTACACCCAAGTATATCTTAGAATTTGTAGAAAATCTCAATTCAACCAGAACGTGTTACTTTTGAACCAAAGCTCAGATTCGAAAAACAAACGTATATTAGTAGTGTCCTGAGTCAGGAATGCTAAAAAACCAACCCATTTTGTGATCTGATCTTTCCCTGGGGAGTTCCACCCAAGTATATCTTAGAATTTGCAGAAAATCTCAATTGAACTAGAACGTGTTAGTTTTGAACCAAAGCTCAGATCCGAAAAACAAACGTATATTAGTAGTGTCCATAGTCGGGAATGCTAAAAAACCAACCCATTTTGTGATCTGATGTTTCCCTGGGGAGTTACACCAAAGTATATCTTAGAATTTGCAGAAAAACTCAATTCAACCAGAACGTGTTACTTTTGAACCAAAGCTCAGATTCGAAAAACAAACGTATATTAGTAGTATCCTGAGTCGGGAATGCTAAAAACCCAACCCATTTTGTGATCTGATGTTTCCCTGGGGAGTTACACCCAAGTATATCTTAGAATTTGCAGAAAATCTCAATTGAACCAGAACGTGTTACTTTTGAACCAAAGCTCAGATTCGAAAAACAAACGTATATTAGTAGTGTCCTGAGTCGGGAATGCTAAAAAACCAACCCATTTTGTGATCTGATGTTTCCCTGGGGAGTTACACCAAAGTATATCTTAGAATTTGCAGAAAAACTCAATTCAACCAGAACGAGTTACTTTTGAACCACAGCTCAGATTCGAAAAACAAACGTATATTAGTAGTGTCCTGAGTCGGGAATGCTAAAAAACCAACCCATTTTGTGATCTGATCTTTCCCTGGGGAGTTACACCCAAGTATATCTTAGAATTTGCAGAAAATCTCAATTGAACTAGAACGTGTTAGTTTTGAACCAAAGCTCAGATCCGAAAAACAAACGTATATTAGTAGTGTCCTGAGTCGGGAATGCTAAAAAACCAACCCATTTTGTGATCTGATCTTTCCCTGGGGAGTTACACCCAAGTATATCTTAGAATTTGCAGAAAATCTCAATTCAACCAGAACGTGTTACTTTTGAACCAAAGCTCAGATTCGAAAAACAAACGTATATTAGTAGTGTCCTGAGTCGGGAATGCTAAAAAACCAACCCATTTTGTGATCTGATCTTTCCCTGGGGAGTTACACCCAAGTATATCTTAGAATTTGCAGAAAATCTCAATTGAACTAAAACGTGTTAGTTTTGAACCAAAGCTCAGATCCGAAAAACAAACGTATATTAGTAGTGTCCTGAGTCGGGAATGCTAAAAAACCAACCCATTTTGTGATCTGATGTTTCCCTGGGGAGTTACACCAAAGTATATCTTAGAATTTGCAGAAAATCTCAATTGAACCAGAACGTGTTACTTTTGAACCAAAGCTCAGATTCGAAAAACAAACGTATATTAGTACTGTCCTGAGTCGGGAATGCTAAAAAACCAACCCATTTTGTGATCTGGTGTTTCCCTGGGGAGTTACACCAAGTATATCTTAGAACTTGCAGAAAATCTCAATTGAACTAGAACGCGTTAGTTTTGCACCAAAGCTCAGATTCGAAAAACAAACGTATATTAGTAGTGTCCTGAGTCGGGAATGCTAAAAAACCAACCCATTTTGTGATCTGATGTTTCCCTGGGGAGTTACACCAAAGTATATCTTAGAATTTGCAGAAAAACTCAATTCAACCAGATCGTGTTACTTTTGAACCAAAGCTCAGATTCGAAAAACAAACGTATATTAGTAGTGTCCTGAGTCGGGAATGCTAAAAAACCAACCCATTTTGTGATCTGATCTTTCCCTGGGTTGTTACACCCAAGTATATCTTAGAATTTGTAGAAAATCTCAATTCAACCAGAACGTGTTACTTTTGAACCAAAGCTCAGATTCGAAAAACAAACGTATATTAGTAGTGTCCTGAGTCGGGAATGCTAAAAAACCAACCCATTTTGTGATCTGATCTTTCCCTGGGGAGTTACACCCAAGTATATCTTAGAATTTGCAGAAAATCTCAATTGAACTAGAACGTGTTAGTTTTGAACCAAAGCTCAGATCCGAAAAACAAACGTATATTAGTAGTGTCCTGAGTCGGGAATGCTAAAAAACCAACCCATTTTGTGATCTGATCTTTCCCTGGGGAGTTACACCCAAGTATATCTTAGAATTTGTAGAAAATCTCAATTCAACCAGAACGTGTTACTTTTGAACCAAAGCTCAGATTCGAAAAACAAACGTATATTAGTAGTGTCCTGAGTCGGGAATGCTAAAAAACCAACCCATTTTGTGATCTGATCTTTCCCTGGGGAGTTACACCCAAGTATATCTTAGAATTTGCAGAAAATCTCAATTGAACTAGAACGTGTTAGTTTTGAACCAAAGCTCAGATCCGAAAAACAAACGTATATTAGTAGTGTCCTGAGTCGGGAATGCTAAAAAACCAACCCATTTTGTGATCTGATGTTTCCCTGGGGAGTTACACCAAAGTATATCTTAGAATTTGCAGAAAATCTCAATTGAACCAGAACGTGTTACTTTTGAACCAAAGCTCAGATTCGAAAAACAAACGTATATTAGTACTGTCCTGAGTCGGGAATGCTAAAAAACCAACCCATTTTGTGATCTGGTGTTTCCCTGGGGAGTTACACCAAGTATATCTTAGAACTTGCAGAAAATCTCAATTGAACTAGAACGCGTTAGTTTTGCACCAAAGCTCAGATTCGAAAAACAAACGTATATTAGTAGTGTCCTGAGTCGGGAATGCTAAAAAACCAACCCATTTTGTGATCTGATGTTTCCCTGGGGAGTTACACCAAAGTATATCTTAGAATTTGCAGAAAAACTCAATTCAACCAGATCGTGTTACTTTTGAACCAAAGCTCAGATTCGAAAAACAAACGTATATTAGTAGTGTCCTGAGTCGGGAATGCTAAAAAACCAACCCATTTTGTGATCTGATCTTTCCCTGGGTTGTTACACCCAAGTATATCTTAGAATTTGTAGAAAATCTCAATTCAACCAGAACGTGTTACTTTTGAACCAAAGCTCAGATTCGAAAAACAAACGTATATTAGTAGTGTCCTGAGTCGGGAATGCTAAAAAACCAACCCATTTTGTGATCTGATCTTTCCCTGGGGAGTTACACCCAAGTATATCTTAGAATTTGCAGAAAATCTCAATTGAACTAGAACGTGTTAGTTTTGAACCAAAGCTCAGATCCGAAAAACAAACGTATATTAGTAGTGTCCTGAGTCGGGAATGCTAAAAAACCAACCCATTTTGTGATCTGATCTTTCCCTGGGGAGTTACACCCAAGTATATCTTAGAATTTGTAGAAAATCTCAATTCAACCAGAACGTGTTACTTTTGAACCAAAGCTCAGATTCGAAAAACAAACGTATATTAGTAGTGTCCTGAGTCAGGAATGCTAAAAAACCAACCCATTTTGTGATCTGATCTTTCCCTGGGGAGTTCCACCCAAGTATATCTTAGAATTTGCAGAAAATCTCAATTGAACTAGAACGTGTTAGTTTTGAACCAAAGCTCAGATCCGAAAAACAAACGTATATTAGTAGTGTCCTGAGTCGGGAATGCTAAAAAACCAACCCATTTTGTGATCTGATCTTTCCCTGGGGAGTTACACCCAAGTATATCTTAGAATTTGCAGAAAATCTCAATTGAACAAGAACGTGTTAGTTTTGAACCAAAGCTCAGATCCGAAAAACAAACGTATATTAGTAGTGTCCTGAGTCGGGAATGCTAAAAAACCAACCCATTTTGTGATCTGATCTTTCCCTGGGTTGTTACACCCAAGTATATCTTAGAATTTGTAGAAAATCTCAATTCAACCAGAACGTGTTACTTTTGAACCAAAGCTCAGATTCGAAAAACAAACGTATATTAGTAGTGTCCTGAGTCAGGAATGCTAAAAAACCAACCCATTTTGTGATCTGATCTTTCCCTGGGGAGTTCCACCCAAGTATATCTTAGAATTTGCAGAAAATCTCAATTGAACTAGAACGTGTTAGTTTTGAACCAAAGCTCAGATCCGAAAAACAAACGTATATTAGTAGTGTCCATAGTCGGGAATGCTAAAAAACCAACCCATTTTGTGATCTGATGTTTCCCTGGGGAGTTATACCAAAGTATATCTTAGAATTTGCAGAAAAACTCAATTCAACCAGAACGTGTTACTTTTGAACCAAAGCTCAGATTCGAAAAACAAACGTATATTAGTAGTGTCCTGAGTCGGGAATGCTAAAAAACCAACCCATTTTGTGATCTGATGTTTCCCTGGGGAGTTACACCAAAGTATATCTTAGAATTTGCAGAAAAACTCAATTCAACCAGATCGTGTTACTTTTGAACCAAAGCTCAGATTCGAAAAACAAACGTAGATTAGTAGTGTCCTGAGTCGGGAATGCTAAAAAACCAACCCATTTTGTGATCTGATCTTTCCCTGGGGAGTTACACCCAAGTATATCTTAGAATTTGCAGAAAATCTCAATTGAACTGGAACGTGTTAGTTTTGAACCAAAGCTCAGATCCGAAAAACAAAGGTATATTAGTAGTGTCCTGAGTCGGGAATGCTAAAAAACCAACCCATTTTGTGATCTGATGTTTCCCTGGGGAGTTACACCCAAGTATATCTTAGAATTTGCAGAAAAACTCAATTCAACCAGAACGTGTAACTTTTGAACCAAAGCTCAGATTCGAAAAACAAACAAATATTAGTAGTGTCCATAGTCGGGAATGCTAAAAAACCAACCCATTTTGTGATCTGATCTTTCCCTGGGGAGTTACACCCAAGTATATCTTAGAATTTGCAGAAAATCTCAATTCAACCAGAACGTGTTACTTTTGAACCAAAGCTCAGATTCGAAAAACAAACGTATATTAGTAGTGTCCTGAGTCGGGAATGCTAAAAAACCAACCCATTTTGTGATCTGATCTTTCCCTGGGGAGTTACCCCAAAGTATATCTTAGAATTTGCAGAAAAACTCAATTCAACCAGAACGTGTTACTTTTGAACCAAAGCTCAGATTCGAAAAACAAACGTATATTAGTAGTGTCCTGAGTCGGGAATGCTAAAAAACCAACCCATTTTGTGATCTGATCTTTCCCTGGGGAGTTACACCCAAGTATATCTTAGAATTTGCAGAAAATCTCAATTGAACTAGAACGTGTTAGTTTTGAACCAAAGCTCAGATCCGAAAAACAAACGTCTATTAGTAGTGTCCTGAGTCGGGAATGCTAAAAAACCAACCCATTTTGTGATCTGATGTTTCCCTGGGGAGTTACACCCAAGTATATCTTAGAATTTGCAGAAAAACTCAATTCAACCAGAACGTGTAACTTTTGAACCAAAGCTCAGATTCGAAAAACAAACAAATATTAGTAGTGTCCATAGTCGGGAATGCTAAAAAACCAACCCATTTTGTGATCTGATGTTTCCCTGGGGAGTTACACCCAAGTATATCTTAGAATTTGCAGAAAATCTCAATTGAACCAGAACGTGTTACTTTTGAACCAAAGCTCAGATTCGAAAAACAAACGTATATTAGTAGTGTCCTGAGTCGGGAATGCTAAAAAACCAACCCATTTTGTGATCTGATCTTTCCCTGGGGAGTTACACCCAAGTATATCTTAGAATTTGCAGAAAATCTCAATTGAACTAGAACGTGTTAGTTTTGAACCAAAGCTCAGATCCGAAAAACAAACGTATATTAGTAGTGTCCTGAGTCGGGAATGCTAAAAAACCAACCCATTTTGTGATCTGATGTTTCCCTGGGGAGTTACACCAAAGTATACCTTAGAATTTGCAGAAAATCTCAATTGAACCAGAACGTGTTACTTTTGAACCAAAGCTCAGATTCGAAAAACAAACATATATTAGTACTGTCCTGAGTCGGGAATGCTAAAAAACCAACCCATTTTGTGATCTGGTGTTTCCCTGGGGAGTTACACCCAAGTATATCTTAGAATTTGCAGAAAAACTCAATTCAACCAGAACGTGTAACTTTTGAACCAAAGCTCAGATCCGAAAAACAAACGTATATTAGTAGTGTCCTGAGTCGGGAATGCTAAAAATCCAACCCATTTTGTGATCTGATCTTTCCCTGGGGAGTTACACCCAAATATATCTTAGAATTTGCAGAAAATCTCAATTCAACCAGAACGTGTTACTTTTGAACCAAAGCTCAGATTCGAAAAACAAACGTATATTAGTAGTGTCCTGAGTCGGGAATGCTAAAAAACCAACCCATTTTGTGATCTGATCTTTCCCTGGGGAGTTACACCCAAGTATATCTTAGAATATGCAGATAATCTCAATCTCAATTGAACTAGAACGCGTTAGTTTTGAACCAAAGCTCAGATCCGAAAAACAAACGTATATTAGTAGTGTCCTGAGTCGGGAATGCTAAAAAACCAACCCATCTTGTGATCTGATGTTTCCCTGGGGAGTTACACCCAAGTATATCTTAGAATTTGCAGAAAAACTCAATTCAACCAGAACGTGTAACTTTTGAACCAAAGCTCAGATTCGAAAAACAAACGTATATGTAAAGTGTAAAAGTTACACTTTCTGGTTGAATTGAGTTCTTTCGCCAATTCTGAGATACACTTTGGTCTAACTCCAAAGGGAAACCTCTGAACACAAAACCGAATGTTTTTTTAGCTTTCCCAACTCAGGACATCCCTAATAAATGTTTTTTTGTTTGAATCACAGCTTTGGTTCAAAAGTTACACTTTCTGGTTGAATTGAGTTCTTTCGCCAATTATGAGATACACTTTGGTCCAACTCCTCAGGGAAAGCTCTGATCACCAAATGGAGTGGTTTTTTAGCTTTCCCGACTGAGGACATCCCTAATAGGTGTTTGATGTTCGAATCTGAGCTTTTGTTCAAAAGTAACACTTTCTGATTGAATTGAGTTCTTTGGAAATTCTGAGATATGGTTTGGTCTAACTCCTCAGGGAAAGCTATGATCATCGAATGAAGTGGTTTTTTAGCTTTCCTGACTCAGGACACCCCTAATAGGTGTTTATTGTTCAAACCTGAGCTTTGCTTCAAAAGTAACACTTTCAGGTTGAATTGAGTTCTTTCGCCAATTCTGAGACACACTTTTGTCTAACTCCTCAGTGAAACCTCTGATCACAAAACACATGGTTTTTTAGCTTTCCCAACTCAGGACATCCCTAATAGGTGTTTGATGTTCGAATCTGAGCTTTTGTTCAAAAGTAACACTTTCTGATTGAATTGAGTTCTTTGGAAATTCTGAGATATGGTTTGGTCTAACTCCTCAGGGAAAGCTCTGATCAGCGAATGAAGTGATTTTTTAGCTTTCCCAACTCAGGACACCCCTAATAGGTGTTTGTTCTTTGTTGTTCGAATCTTACCCTAACCCTAACCCTAACCCTAACCCTAACCCTAACCCTAACCCTAACCCTAACCCTAACCCTAACCCTAACCCTAACCCTAACCCTAACCCTAACCCTAACCCTAACCCTAAGCCTAACCCTAACCCTAACCCTAACCCTAACCCTAACCCTAACCCTAACCCTAACCCTAACCCTAACCCTAACCCTAACCCTAACCCTAACCGTAACCGTAACCGTAACCGTAACCGTAACCGTAACCGTAACCGTAACCCCAACCCCAACCCCAACCCCAACCCTAACCCTAACCCTAACCCTAACCCTAACCCTAACCCTAACCCTAACAACAAATCTGAGCTTTGGTTCAAAAGTAACATTTTCTGGTTGAATTGAGTTCTTTCGCCAATTATGAGATACACTTTGGTCCAACTCCTCAGGGAAAGCTCTGATCACCAAATGGAGTGGTTTTTTAGCTTTCCCGACTCAGCACACCCCTAATAGGTGTTTATTGTTCAAACGAGAGCTTTGGTTC
>NW_028261434.1:102500-112500 GCF_051295495.1 Thamnophis sirtalis
TGTTTGTTGTTCGAATCTTACCCTAACCCTAACCCTAACCCTAACCCTAACCCTAACCCTAACCCTAACCCTAACCCTAACCCTAACCCTAACCCTAACCCTAACCCTAACCCTAACCCTAACCCTAACCCTAACCCTAACCCTAACCCTAACCCTAACCCTAACCCTAACCCTAACCCTAACCCTAACCCTAACCCTAACCCTAACCCTAACCCTAACCCTAACCCTAAAACTAACAACAAATCTGAGCTTTGGTTCAAAAGTAACACTTTCAGGTTGAATTGAGTTCTTTCACCAATTCTGAGACACACTTTTGTCTAATCCTCAGGGAAACCTCTGATCACAAAACCGAATGGTTTTTTAGCTTTCTCGACTCAGGATACCCCTAATAAATGTTTTTTTGTTTGAATAACAGCTTTGGTTCAAAAGTTACACTTTCTGGTTGAATTGAGTTCTTTCTCCAATTCTGAGATATACTTTGGTCTAACTCCAAAGGGAAAGCTCTGATCAGAAAAGGGAATGGTTTTTTAGCTTTCCTGACTCAGGACACCCCTAATAGGGGTTTATTGTTCAAACCTGAGCTTTGCTTCAAAAGTAACACTTTCAGGTTGAATTGAGTTCTTTCGCCAATTCTGAGACACACTTTTGTCTAACTCCTCAGGGAAACCTCTGATCACAAAACACATGGTTTTTTAGCTTTCCCAACTCAGGACATCCCTAATAGGTGTTTGATGTTCGAATCTGAGCTTTTGTTCAAAAGTAACACTTTCTGATTGAATTGAGTTCTTTGGAAATTCTGAGATATGGTTTGGTCTAACTCCTCAGGGAAAGCTCTGATCAGCGAATGAAGTGATTTTTTAGCTTTCCCAACTCAGGACACCCCTAATAGGTGTTTGTTCTTTGTTGTTCGAATCTTACCCTAACCCTAACCCTAACCCTAACCCTAACCCTAACCCTAACCCTAACCCTAACCCTAACCCTAACCCTAACCCTAACCCTAACCCTAACCCTAACCCTAACCCTAACCCTAACCCTAACCCTAACCCTAACCCTAACCCTAACCCTAACCCTAACCCTAACCCTAACCCTAACCCTAACCCTAACCCTAACCCTAACCCTAACCCTAACCCTAACCCTAACCCTAACCCTAAAACTAACAACAAATCTGAGCTTTGGTTCAAAAGTAGCACTTTCTGGTTGAATTGAGTTCTTTCGCCAATTCTGAGATACACTTTAGTCTAACTCCTCAGGGAAAGCTCTGATCAGCGAATGAAGTGATTTTTTAGCTTTCCCGACTCAGGACACCCCTAATAGGTGTTTTTTGTTCAAATGTGAGCTTTGGTTCAAAAGTTACACTTTCTGGTTGAATTGAGTTCTTTCGCCAATTCTGAGATACACTTTGGTCTAACTCCAAAGGGAAACCTCTGAACACAAAACCGAATGTTTTTTTAGCTTTCCCAACTCAGGACATCCCTAATAAATGTTTTTTTGTTTGAATCACAGCTTTGGTTCAAAAGTTACACTTTCTGGTTGAATTGAGTTCTTTCGCCAATTATGAGATACACTTTGGTCCAACTCCTCAGGGAAAGCTCTGATCACCAAATGGAGTGGTTTTTTAGCTTTCCCGACTCAGGACATCCCTAATAGGTGTTTGATGTATGAATCTGAGCTTTTGTTCAAAAGTAACACTTTCTGATTGAATTGAGTTCTTTGGAAATTCTGAGATATGGTTTGGTCTAACTCCTCAGGGAAAGCTCTGATCAGCGAATGAAGTGATTTTTTAGCTTTCCCAATTCAGGACACCCCTAATAGGTGTTTATTGTTCAAATGTGAGCTTTCGTTCAAACGTAACACTTTCTGGTTGAATTGAGTTCTTTCGCCAATTCTGAGATATACTTTGGTCTAACTCCTCAGGGAAAGCTATGATCATCGAATGAAGTGGTTTTTTAGCTTTCCTGACTCAGGACACCCCTAATAGGTGTTTATTGTTCAAACCTGAGCTTTGCTTCAAAAGTAACACTTTCAGGTTGAATTGAGTTCTTTCGCCAATTCTGAGACACACATTTTTCTAACTCCTCAGGGAAACCTCTGATCACAAAACGCATGATTTTTTAGCTTTCCCAACTCAGGACATCCCTAATAGGTGTTTGATGTTCGAATCTGAGCTTTTGTTCAAAAGTAACACTTTCTGATTGAATTGAGTTCTTTGGAAATTCTGAGATATGGTTTGGTCTAACTCCTCAGGGAAAGCTCTGATCAGCGAATGAAGTGATTTTTTAGCTTTCCCAACTCAGGACACCCCTAATAGGTGTTTGTTGTTTGTTGTTCGAATCTTACCCTAACCCTAACCCTAACCCTAACCCTAACCCTAACCCTAACCCTAACCCTAACCCTAACCCTAACCCTAACCCTAACCCTAACCCTAACCCTAACCCTAACCCTAACCCTAACCCTAACCCTAACCCTAACCCTAACCCTAACCCTAACCCTAACCCTAACCCTAACCCTAACCCTAACCCTAACCCTAACCCTAACCCTAACCCTAAAACTAACAACAAATCTGAGCTTTGGTTCAAAAGTAACACTTTCAGGTTGAATTGAGTTCTTTCACCAATTCTGAGACACACTTTTGTCTAATCCTCAGGGAAACCTCTGATCACAAAACCGAATGGTTTTTTAGCTTTCTCGACTCAGGATACCCCTAATAAATGTTTTTTTGTTTGAATAACAGCTTTGGTTCAAAAGTTACACTTTCTGGTTGAATTGAGTTCTTTCTCCAATTCTGAGATATACTTTGGTCTAACTCCAAAGGGAAAGCTCTGATCAGAAAAGGGAATGGTTTTTTAGCTTTCCTGACTCAGGACACCCCTAATAGGGGTTTATTGTTCAAACCTGAGCTTTGCTTCAAAAGTAACACTTTCAGGTTGAATTGAGTTCTTTCGCCAATTCTGAGACACACTTTTGTCTAACTCCTCAGGGAAACCTCTGATCACAAAACACATGGTTTTTTAGCTTTCCCAACTCAGGACATCCCTAATAGGTGTTTGATGTTCGAATCTGAGCTTTTGTTCAAAAGTAACACTTTCTGATTGAATTGAGTTCTTTGGAAATTCTGAGATATGGTTTGGTCTAACTCCTCAGGGAAAGCTCTGATCAGCGAATGAAGTGATTTTTTAGCTTTCCCAACTCAGGACACCCCTAATAGGTGTTTGTTCTTTGTTGTTCGAATCTTACCCTAACCCTAACCCTAACCCTAACCCTAACCCTAACCCTAACCCTAACCCTAACCCTAACCCTAACCCTAACCCTAACAAACAAACGTATATGTAAAGTGTAAAAGTTACACTTTCTGGTTGAATTGAGTTCTTTCGCCAATTCTGAGATACACTTTGGTCTAACTCCAAAGGGAAACCTCTGAACACAAAACCGAATGTTTTTTTAGCTTTCCCAACTCAGGACATCCCTAATAAATGTTTTTTTGTTTGAATCACAGCTTTGGTTCAAAAGTTACACTTTCTGGTTGAATTGAGTTCTTTCGCCAATTATGAGATACACTTTGGTCCAACTCCTCAGGGAAAGCTCTGATCACCAAATGGAGTGGTTTTTTAGCTTTCCCGACTGAGGACATCCCTAATAGGTGTTTGATGTTCGAATCTGAGCTTTTGTTCAAAAGTAACACTTTCTGATTGAATTGAGTTCTTTGGAAATTCTGAGATATGGTTTGGTCTAACTCCTCAGGGAAAGCTATGATCATCGAATGAAGTGGTTTTTTAGCTTTCCTGACTCAGGACACCCCTAATAGGTGTTTATTGTTCAAACCTGAGCTTTGCTTCAAAAGTAACACTTTCAGGTTGAATTGAGTTCTTTCGCCAATTCTGAGACACACTTTTGTCTAACTCCTCAGTGAAACCTCTGATCACAAAACACATGGTTTTTTAGCTTTCCCAACTCAGGACATCCCTAATAGGTGTTTGATGTTCGAATCTGAGCTTTTGTTCAAAAGTAACACTTTCTGATTGAATTGAGTTCTTTGGAAATTCTGAGATATGGTTTGGTCTAACTCCTCAGGGAAAGCTCTGATCAGCGAATGAAGTGATTTTTTAGCTTTCCCAACTCAGGACACCCCTAATAGGTGTTTGTTCTTTGTTGTTCGAATCTTACCCTAACCCTAACCCTAACCCTAACCCTAACCCTAACCCTAACCCTAACCCTAACCCTAACCCTAACCCTAACCCTAACCCTAACCCTAACCCTAACCCTAACCCTAACCCTAACCCTAACCCTAAGCCTAACCCTAACCCTAACCCTAACCCTAACCCTAACCCTAACCCTAACCCTAACCCTAACCCTAACCCTAACCCTAACCCTAACCGTAACCGTAACCGTAACCGTAACCGTAACCGTAACCGTAACCCCAACCCCAACCCCAACCCCAACCCTAACCCTAACCCTAACCCTAACCCTAACCCTAACCCTAACCCTAACAACAAATCTGAGCTTTGGTTCAAAAGTAACATTTTCTGGTTGAATTGAGTTCTTTCGCCAATTATGAGATACACTTTGGTCCAACTCCTCAGGGAAAGCTCTGATCACCAAATGGAGTGGTTTTTTAGCTTTCCCGACTCAGCACACCCCTAATAGGTGTTTATTGTTCAAACGAGAGCTTTGGTTCAAAAGTAGCACTTTCTGGTTGAATTGAGTTCTTTCGCCAATTCTGAGATACACTTTAGTCTAACTCCTCAGGGAAAGCTCTGATCAGCGAATGAAGTGATTTTTTAGCTTTCCCGACTCAGGACACCCCTAATAGGTGTTTTTTGTTCAAATGTGAGCTTTGGTTCAAAAGTTACACTTTCTGGTTGAATTGAGTTCTTTCGCCAATTCTGAGATACACTTTGGTCTAACTCCAAAGGGAAAGCTCTGATAAGAAAACGGAATGGTTTTTTAGCTTTCCCAACTCAGGACATCCCTAATAGGTGTTTGATGTTCGAATCTGAGCTTTTGTTCAAAAGTAACACTTTCTGATTGAATTGAGTTCTTTGGAAATTCTGAGATATGGTTTGGTCTAACTCCTCAGGGAAAGCTCTGATCAGCGAATGAAGTGATTTTTTAGCTTTCCCAACTCAGGACACCCCTAATAGGTGTTTGTTCTTTGTTGTTCGAATCTTACCCTAACCCTAACCCTAACCCTAACCCTAACCCTAACCCTAACCCTAACCCTAACCCTAACCCTAACCCTAACCCTAACCCTAACCCTAACCCTAACCCTAACCCTAACCCTAACCCTAACCCTAAGCCTAACCCTAACCCTAACCCTAACCCTAACCCTAACCCTAACCCTAACCCTAACCCTAACCCTAACCCTAACCCTAACCCTAACCGTAACCGTAACCGTAACCGTAACCGTAACCGTAACCGTAACCGTAACCCCAACCCCAACCCCAACCCCAACCCTAACCCTAACCCTAACCCTAACCCTAACCCTAACCCTAACCCTAACAACAAATCTGAGCTTTGGTTCAAAAGTAACATTTTCTGGTTGAATTGAGTTCTTTCGCCAATTATGAGATACACTTTGGTCCAACTCCTCAGGGAAAGCTCTGATCACCAAATGGAGTGGTTTTTTAGCTTTCCCGACTCAGCACACCCCTAATAGGTGTTTATTGTTCAAACGAGAGCTTTGGTTCAAAAGTAGCACTTTCTGGTTGAATTGAGTTCTTTCGCCAATTCTGAGATACACTTTAGTCTAACTCCTCAGGGAAAGCTCTGATCAGCGAATGAAGTGATTTTTTAGCTTTCCCGACTCAGGACACCCCTAATAGGTGTTTTTTGTTCAAATGTGAGCTTTGGTTCAAAAGTTACACTTTCTGGTTGAATTGAGTTCTTTCGCCAATTCTGAGATACACTTTGGTCTAACTCCAAAGGGAAAGCTCTGATAAGAAAACGGAATGGTTTTTTAGCTTTCCCAACTCAGGACATCCCTAATAGGTGTTTGATGTTCGAATCTGAGCTTTTGTTCAAAAGTAACACTTTCTGATTGAATTGAGTTCTTTGGAAATTCTGAGATATGGTTTGGTCTAACTCCTCAGGGAAAACTCTGATCAGTGAATGAAGTGATTTTTTAGCTTTCCCAACTCAGGACACCCCTAATAGGTGTTTGTTGTTTGTTGTTCGAATCTTACCCTAACCCTAACCCTAACCCTAACCCTAACCCTAACCCTAACCCTAACCCTAACCCTAACCCTAACCCTAACCCTAACCCTAACCCTAACCCTAACCCTAACCCTAACCCTAACCCTAACCCTCACCCTCACCCTCACCCTAACCCTAACCCTAACCCTAACCCTAACCCTAACCCTAACCCTAACCCTAACCCTAACCCTAACCCTAACCCTAACCCTAACCCTAACCCTAACCCTAACCCTAACCCTAACCCTAACCCTATCCCTAACCGTAACCGTAACCGTAACCCGAACCCCAACCACAACCCCAACCCTAACCCTAACCCTAACCCTAACCCTAACCCTAACCCTAACCCTAACCCTAACAACAAATCTGAGCTTTGGTTCAAAACTAACATTTTCTGGTTGAATTGAGTTCTTTCGCCAATTCTGAGATACACTTTAGTCTAACTCCTCAGGGAAAGCTCTGATCAGCGAATGAAGTGATTTTTTAGCTTTCCCGACTCAGGACACCCCTAATAGGTGTTTGTTGTTTGTTGTTCGAATCTTACCCTAACCCTAACCCTAACCCTAACCCTAACCCTAACCCTAACCCTAACCCTAACCCTAACCCTAACCCTAACCCTAACCCTAACCCTAACCCTAACCCTAACCCTAACCCTAACCCTAACCCTAACCCTAACCGTAACCGTAACCGTAACCCGAACCCCAACCCCAACCCCAACCCCAACCCTAACCCTAACCCTAACCCTAACCCTAACAACAAATCTGAGCTTTGGTTCAAAAGTAACATTTTCTGGTTGAATTGAGTTCTTTCGCCAATTCTGAGATACACTTTAGTCTAACTCCTCAGGGAAAGCTCTGATCAGCGAATGAAGTGATTTTTTAGCTTTCCCGACTCAGGACACCCCTAATAGGTGTTTTTTGTTCAAATGTGAGCTTTGGTTCAAAAGTTACACTTTCTGGTTGAATTGAGTTCTTTCGCCAATTCTGAGATACACTTTGGTCTAACTCCAAAGGGAAACCTCTGAACACAAAACCGAATGTTTTTTAGCTTTCCCAACTCAGGACATCCCTAATAAATGTTTTTTTGTTTGAATCACAGCTTTGGTTCAAAAGTTACACTTTCTGGTTGAATTGAGTTCTTTC
This sequence comes from Thamnophis sirtalis, assembly GCF_051295495.1. Classification (NCBI taxonomy): domain Eukaryota; kingdom Metazoa; phylum Chordata; class Lepidosauria; order Squamata; family Natricidae; genus Thamnophis; species Thamnophis sirtalis. Next base: position 109,829 of record NW_028261434.1, read on the forward strand.
GCCAATTATGAGATACACTTTGGTCCAACTCCTCAGGGAAAGCTCTGATCACCAAATGGAGTGGTTTTTTAGCTTTCCCGACTCAGGACACCCCTAACAGGTGTTTATTGTTCAAACGTGAGCTTTGGTTCAAAAGTAGCACTTTCTGGTTGAATTGAGTTCTTTCGCCAATTCTGAGATACACTTTAGTCTAACTCCTCAGGGAAAGCTCTGATCAGCGAATGAAGTGATTTTTTAGCTTTCCCGACTCAGGACACCCCTAATAGGTGTTTTTTGTTCAAATGTGAGCTTTGGTTCAAAAGTTACACTTTCTGGTTGAATTGAGTTCTTTCGCCAATTCTGAGATACACTTTGGTCTAACTCCAAAGGGAAACCTCTGAACACAAAACCGAATGTTTTTTTAGCTTTCCCAACTCAGGACATCCCTAATAAATGTTTTTTTGTTTGAATCACAGCTTTGGTTCAAAAGTTACACTTTCTGGTTGAATTGAGTTCTTTCGCCAATTATGAGATACACTTTGGTCCAACTCCTCAGGGAAAGCTCTGATCACCAAATGGAGTGGTTTTTTAGCTTTCCCGACTCAGGACACCCCTAACAGGTGTTTATTGTTCAAACGTGAGCTTTGGTTCAAAAGTAGCACTTTCTGGTTGAATTGAGTTCTTTCGCCAATTCTGAGATACACTTTAGTCTAACTCCTCAGGGAAAGCTCTGATCAGCGAATGAAGTGATTTTTTAGCTTTCCCGACTCAGGACACCCCTAATAGGTGTTTTTTGTTCAAATGTGAGCTTTGGTTCAAAAGTTACACTTTCTGGTTGAATTGAGTTCTTTCGCCAATTCTGAGATACACTTTGGTCTAACTCCAAAGGGAAACCTCTGAACACAAAACCGAATGTTTTTTTAGCTTTCCCAACTCAGGACATCCCTAATAAATGTTTTTTTGTTTGAATCACAGCTTTGGTTCAAAAGTTACACTTTCTGGTTGAATTGAGTTCTTTCGCCAATTATGAGATACACTTTGGTCCAACTCCTCAGGGAAAGCTCTGATCACCAAATGGAGTGGTTTTTTAGCTTTCCCGACTCAGGACATCCCTAATAGGTGTTTGATGTACGAATCTGAGCTTTTGTTCAAAAGTAACACTTTCTGATTGAATTGAGTTCTTTGGAAATTCTGAGATATGGTTTGGTCTAACTCCTCAGGGAAAGCTCTGATCAGCGAATGAAGTGATTTTTTAGCTTTCCCAATTCAGGACACCCCTAATAGGTGTTTATTGTTCAAATGTGAGCTTTCGTTCAAACGTAACACTTTCTGGTTGAATTGAGTTCTTTCGCCAATTCTGAGATATACTTTGGTCTAACTCCTCAGGGAAAGCTATGATCATCGAATGAAGTGGTTTTTTAGCTTTCCTGACTCAGGACACCCCTAATAGGTGTTTATTGTTCAAACCTGAGCTTTGCTTCAAAAGTAACACTTTCAGGTTGAATTGAGTTCTTTCGCCAATTCTGAGACACACATTTTTCTAACTCCTCAGGGAAACCTCTGATCACAAAACGCATGATTTTTTAGCTTTCCCAACTCAGGACATCCCTAATAGGTGTTTGATGTTCGAATCTGAGCTTTTGTTCAAAAGTAACACTTTCTGATTGAATTGAGTTCTTTGGAAATTCTGAGATATGGTTTGGTCTAACTCCTCAGGGAAAGCTCTGATCAGCGAATGAAGTGATTTTTTAGCTTTCCCAACTCAGGACACCCCTAATAGGTGTTTGTTGTTTGTTGTTCGAATCTTACCCTAACCCTAACCCTAACCCTAACCCTAACCCTAACCCTAACCCTAACCCTAACCCTAACCCTAACCCTAACCCTAACCCTAACCCTAACCCTAACCCTAACCCTAACCCTAACCCTAACCCTAACCCTAACCCTAACCCTAACCCTAACCCTAACCCTAACCCTAACCCTAACCCTAACCCTAACCCTAACCCTAACCCTAACCCTAACCCTAACCCTAACCCTAACCCTAACCCTAACCCTAACCCTAACCCTAACCCTAACCCTAACCCTAACCCTATCCCTAACCCCAACCCCAACCCCAACCCCAACCCCAACCCCAACCCCAACCCCAACCCCAACCCCAACCCCAACCCCAACCCCAACCCCAACCCCAACCCCAACCCCAACCCCAACCCCAACCCCAACCCTAACCCCAACCCCAACCCCAACCCCAACCCCAACCCCAACCCTAACCCTAACCCTAACAACAAATCTGAGCTTTGGTTCAAAAGTAACACTTTCTGGTTGAATTTAGTTCTTTCGCCAATTCTGAGATACACTTTGGTCTAACTCCTCAGGGAACGCTCTGATCACAAAAGGGAGTGGTTTTTTAGCTTTCTCGACTGGGGATAACTCTAATAGATGTTTGTTGTTCGAATCAGCACTTTTGTTCAAAAGTAACACTTTCTGGTTGAATTGAGATATTTCGCCATTTCTGAGATACACTTTGGTTTAAGTCCTCTGGGAAAGCTCTGATCACCAAATGGAGTGGTTTTTTAGCTTTCCCGACTCAGGACACCCCTAATAGGTGTTTTTTGTTCAAATGTGAGCTTTGGTTCAAAAGTAGCACTTTCTGGTTGAATTGAGTTCTTTCGCCAATTCTGAGATACACTTTGGTCTAA
>NW_028261434.1:115000-121437 GCF_051295495.1 Thamnophis sirtalis
TCCAATTCTGAGATATACTTTGGTCTAACTCCAAAGGGAAAGCTCTGATCAGAAAACGGAATGGTTTTTTAGCTTTCCCAACTCAGGACATCCCTAATAGGTGTTTGATGTTCGAATCTGAGCTTTTGTTCAAAAGTAACACTTTCTGATTGAATTGAGTTCTTTGGAAATTCTGAGATATGGTTTGGTCTAACTCCTCAGGGAAAGCTATGATCATCGAATGAAGTGATTTTTTAGCTTTCCCGACTCAGGACACCCCTAATAGGTGTTTTTTGTTCAAATGTGAGCTTTGGTTCAAAAGTTACACTTTCTGGTTGAATTGAGTTCTTTCGCCAATTCTGAGATACACTTTGGTCTAACTCCAAAGGGAAACCTCTGAACACAAAACCGAATGTTTTTTTAGCTTTCCCAACTCAGGACATCCCTAATAAATGTTTTTTTGTTTTAATCACAGCTTTGGTTCAAAAGTTACACTTTCTGGTTGAATTGAGTTCTTTCGCCAATTATGAGATACACTTTGGTCCAACTCCTCAGGGAAAGCTCTGATCACCAAATGGAGTGGTTTTTTAGCTTTCCCGACTCAGGACACCCCTAATAGGTGTTTATTGTTCAAACGTGAGCTTTGGTTCAAAAGTCGCACTTTCTGGTTGAATTGAGTTCTTCGCCAATTCTGAGACACACTTTTGTCTAATCCTCAGGGAAACCTCTGATCACAAAACCGAATGGTTTTTTTAGCTTTCTCGACTCAGGATACCCCTAATAAATGTTTTTTGTTTGAATAACAGCTTTGGTTCAAAAGTTACACTTTCTGGTTGAATTGAGTTCTTTCTCCAATTCTGAGATATACTTTGGTCTAACTCCAAAGGGAAAGCTCTGATCAGAAAACGGAATGTTTTTTAGCTTTCCCAACTCAGGACATCCCTAATAGGTGTTTGATGTTCGAATCTGAGCTTTTGTTCAAAAGTAACACTTTCTGATTGAATTGAGTTCTTTGGAAATTCTGAGATATGGTTTGGTCTAACTCCTCAGGGAAAGCTATGATCATCGAATGAAGTGGTTTTTTAGCTTTTCCTGACTCAGGACACCCCTAATAGGTGTTTATTGTTCAAACCTGAGGTTTGCTTCAAAAGTAACACTTTCAGGTTGAATTGAGTTCTTTCGCCAATTCTGAGACACACTTTTGTCTAACACCTCAGGGAAAGCTCTGATCAGCGAATGAAGTGATTTTTTAGCTTTCCCAACTCAGGACACCCCTAATAGGTGTTTGTTCTTTGTTGTTCGAATCTTACCCTAACCCTAACCCTAACCCTAACCCTAACCCTAACCCTAACCCTAACCCTAACCCTAACCCTAACCCTAACCCTAACCCTAACCCTAACCCTAACCCTAACCCTAACCCTAACCCTAACCCTAACCCTAACCCTAACCCTAACCCTAAGCTAAGCCTAAGCCTAAGCCTAAGCCTAACCCTAACCCTAACCCTAAAACTAACAACAAATCTGAGCTTTGGTTCAAAAGTAACACTTTCAGGTTGAATTGAGTTCTTTCACCAATTCTGAGACACACTTTTGTCTAATCCTCAGGAAACCTCTGATCACAAAACCGAATGGTTTTTTAGCTTTCTCGACTCAGGATACCCTAATAAATGTTTTTTTGTTTGAATCACAGCTTTGGTTCAAAAGTAACACTTTCAGGTTGAATTGAATTCTTTCGCCAATTCTGAGACACACTTTTGTCTAACTCCTCAGGGAAACCTCTGATCACAAAACTCATGGTTTTTTAGCTTTCCCAACTCAGGACATCCCTAATAGGTGTTTGATGTTCGAATCTGAGCTTTTGTTCAAAAGTAACACTTTCTGATTGAATTGAGTTCTTTGGAAATTCTGAGATATTGTTTGGTCTAACTCCTCAGGGAAAGCTCTGATCAGCGAATGAAGTGATTTTTTAGCTTTCCCAACTCAGGACACCCCTAATAGGTGTTTGTTGTTTGTTGTTCGAATCTTACCCTAACCCTAACCCTAACCCTAACCCTAACCCTAACCCTAACCCTAACCCTAACCCTAACCCTAACCTAACCCCTAACCCTAACCCTAACCCTAACCCTAACCCTAACCCTAACCCTAACCCTAACCCTAACCCTAACCCTAACCCTAACCCTAACCCTCACCCTCACCCTCACCCTCACCCTCACCCTCACCCTCACCCTCACCCTCACCCTAACCCTAACCCTAACCCTAACCCTAACCCTAACCCTAACCCTAACCCTAACCCTAACCCTAACCCTAAAACTAACAACAAATCTGAGCTTTGGTTCAAAAGTAACACTTTCAGGTTGAATTGAGTTCTTTCTCCAATTCTGAGATATACTTTGGTCTAACTCCAAAGGGAAAGCTCTGATCAGAAAACGGAATGGTTTTTTAGCTTTCCCAACTCAGGACATCCCTAATAGGTGTTTGATGTTCGAATCTGAGCTTTTGTTCAAAAGTAACACTTTCTGATTGAATTGAGTTCTTTGGAAATTCTGAGATATGGTTTGGTCTAACTCCTCAGGGAAAGCTATGATCATCGAATGAAGTGATTTTTTAGCTTTCCCGACTCAGGACACCCCTAATAGGTGTTTGTTCTTTGTTGTTCGAATCTTACCCTAACCCTAACCCTAACCCTAACCCTAACCCTAACCCTAACCCTAACCCTAACCCTAACCCTAACCCTAACCCTAACCCTAACCCTAACCCTAACCCTAACCCTAACCCTAACCCTAACCCTAACCCTAACCCTAACCCTAACCCTAACCCTAACCCTAACCCTAACCCTAACCCTAACCCTAACCCTAACCCTAACCCTAACCCTAACCCTAACCCTAACCCTAACCGTAACCGTAACCGTAACCGTAACCGTAACCGTAACCCGAACCCGAACCCGAACCCGAACCCCAACCCCAACCCCAACCCTAACCCTAACCCTAACCCTAACCCTAACCCTAACCCTAACCCTAACCCTAACAACAAATCTGAGCTTTGGTTCAAAAGTAACATTTTCTGGTTGAATTGAGTTCTTTCGCCAATTATGAGATACACTTTGGTCCAACTCCTCAGGGAAAGCTCTGATCACCAAATGGAGTGGTTTTTTAGCTTTCCCGACTCAGCACACCCCTAATAGGTGTTTATTGTTCAAACGAGAGCTTTGGTTCAAAAGTAGCACTTTCTGGTTGAATTGAGTTCTTTCGCCAATTCTGAGATACACTTTAGTCTAACTCCTCAGGGAAAGCTCTGATCAGCGAATGAAGTGATTTTTTAGCTTTCCCGACTCAGGACACCCCTAATAGGTGTTTTTTGTTCAAATGTGAGCTTTGGTTCAAAAGTTACACTTTCTGGTTGAATTGAGTTCTTTCGCCAATTCTGAGATACACTTTGGTCTAACTCCAAAGGGAAAGCTCTGATAAGAAAACGGAATGGTTTTTTAGCTTTCCCAACTCAGGACATCCCTAATAGGTGTTTGATGTTCGAATCTGAGCTTTTGTTCAAAAGTAACACTTTCTGATTGAATTGAGTTCTTTGGAAATTCTGAGATATGGTTTGGTCTAACTCCTCAGGGAAAGCTCTGATCAGCGAATGAAGTGATTTTTTAGCTTTCCCAATTCAGGACACCCCTAATAGGTGTTTCTTGTTCAAATGTGAGCTTTCGTTCAAACGTAACACTTTCTGGTTGAATTGAGTTCTTTCGCCAATTCTGAGATATACTTTGGTCTAACTCCTCAGGGAAAGCTATGATCATCGAATGAAGTGGTTTTTTAGCTTTCCTGACTCAGGACACCCTAATAGGTGTTTATTGTTCAAACCTGAGCTTTGCTTCAAAAGTAACACTTTCAGGTTGAATTGAGTTCTTTCGCCAATTCTGAGACACACATTTTTCTAACTCCTCAGGGAAACCTCTGATCACAAAACGCATGATTTTTTAGCTTTCCCAACTCAGGACATCCCTAATAGGTGTTTGATGTTCGAATCTGAGCTTTTGTTCAAAAGTAACACTTTCTGATTGAATTGAGTTCTTTGGAAATTCTGAGATATGGTTTGGTCTAACTCCTCAGGGAAAGCTCTGATCAGCGAATGAAGTGATTTTTTAGCTTTCCCAACTCAGGACACCCCTAATAGGTGTTTGTTGTTTGTTGTTCGAATCTTACCCTAACCCTAACCCTAACCCTAACCCTAACCCTAACCCTAACCCTAACCCTAACCCTAACCCTAACCCTAACCCTAACCCTAACCCTAACCCTAACCCTAACCCTAACCCTAACCCTAACCCTAACCCTAACCCTAACCCTAACCCTAACCCTAACCCTAACCCTAACCCTAACCCTAACCCTAACCCTAACCCTAACCCTAACCCTAACCCTAACCCTAACCGTAACCCGAACCCCAACCCCAACCCCAACCCTAACCCTAACCCTAACCCTAACCCTAACCCTAACAACAAATCTGAGCTTTGGTTCAAAAGTAACATTTTCTGGTTGAATTGAGTTCTTTCGCCAATTCTGAGATACACTTTAGTCTAACTCCTCAGGGAAAGCTCTGATCAGCGAATGAAGTGATTTTTTAGCTTTCCCGACTCAGGACACCCCTAATAGGTGTTTTTTGTTCAAATGTGAGCTTTGGTTCAAAAGTTACACTTTCTGGTTGAATTGAGTTCTTTCGCCAATTCTGAGATACACTTTGGTCTAACTCCAAAGGGAAACCTCTGAACACAAAACCGAATGTTTTTTTAGCTTTCCCAACTCAGGACATCCCTAATAAATGTTTTTTTTGTTTGAATCACAGCTTTGGTTCAAAAGTTACACTTTCTGGTTGAATTGAGTTCTTTCGCCAATTATGAGATACACTTTGGTCCAACTCCTCAGGGAAAGCTCTGATCACCAAATGGAGTGGTTTTTTAGCTTTCCCGACTCAGGACACCCCTAACAGGTGTTTATTGTTCAAACGTGAGCTTTGGTTCAAAAGTAGCACTTTCTGGTTGAATTGAGTTCTTTCGCCAATTCTGAGATACACTTTAGTCTAACTCCTCAGGGAAAGCTCTGATCAGCGAATGAAGTGATTTTTTAGCTTTCCCGACTCAGGACACCCCTAATAGGTGTTTTTTGTTCAAATGTGAGCTTTGGTTCAAAAGTTACACTTTCTGGTTGAATTGAGTTCTTTCGCCAATTCTGAGATACACTTTGGTCTAACTCCAAAGGGAAACCTCTGAACACAAAACCGAATGTTTTTTTAGCTTTCCCAACTCAGGACATCCCTAATAAATGTTTTTTTGTTTGAATCACAGCTTTGGTTCAAAAGTTACACTTTCTGGTTGAATTGAGTTCTTTCGCCAATTATGAGATACACTTTGGTCCAACTCCTCAGGGAAAGCTCTGATCACCAAATGGAGTGGTTTTTTAGCTTTCCCGACTGAGGACATCCCTAATAGGTGTTTGATGTTCGAATCTGAGCTTTTGTTCAAAAGTAACACTTTCTGATTGAATTGAGTTCTTTGGAAATTCTGAGATATGGTTTGGTCTAACTCCTCAGGGAAAGCTATGATCATCGAATGAAGTGGTTTTTTAGCTTTCCTGACTCAGGACACCCCTAATAGGTGTTTATTGTTCAAACCTGAGCTTTGCTTCAAAAGTAACACTTTCAGGTTGAATTGAGTTCTTTCGCCAATTCTGAGACACACTTTTGTCTAACTCCTCAGTGAAACCTCTGATCACAAAACACATGGTTTTTTAGCTTTCCCAACTCAGGACATCCCTAATAGGTGTTTGATGTTCGAATCTGAGCTTTTGTTCAAAAGTAACACTTTCTGATTGAATTGAGTTCTTTGGAAATTCTGAGATATGGTTTGGTCTAACTCCTCAGGGAAAGCTCTGATCAGCGAATGAAGTGATTTTTTAGCTTTCCCAACTCAGGACACCCCTAATAGGTGTTTGTTCTTTGTTGTTCGAATCTTACCCTAACCCTAACCCTAACCCTAACCCTAACCCTAACCCTAACCCTAACCCTAACCCTAACCCTAACCCTAACCCTAACCCTAACCCTAACCCTAACCCTAACCCTAACCCTAAGCCTAAGCCTAAGCCTAAGCCTAAGCCTAAGCCTAAGCCTAAGCCTAAGCCTAAGCCTAAGCCTAAGCCTAACCCTAACCCTAACCCTAACCCTAACCCTAACCCTAACCCTAACCCTAACCCTAACCCTAACCCTAACCCTAACCCTAACCCTAACCCTAACCCTAACCCTAACCCTAACCGTAACCGTAACCGTAACCGTAACCGTAACCGTAACCGTAACCCGAACCCGAACCCCAACCCCAACCCTAACCCTAACCCTAACCCTAACCCTAACCCTAACCCTAACCCTAACCCTAACAACAAATCTGAGCTTTGGTTCAAAAGTAACATTTTCTGGTTG
>NW_028261435.1:0-119373 GCF_051295495.1 Thamnophis sirtalis
CTTAGAAATGGCAGAAAAACTCAATTCAACCAGAACCTGTTTCTTTTGAACCAAAGCTCAGATTCGAACAACAAACACATATTAGTAGTGTCCTTAGTCGGGAAAACTAAAAAAACACTCCATTTTGTGATCTGGTGTTTCCCTGGGGAGTTACAGCAAAGTGTATCTTAGAAATGGCAGAAAAACTCAATTCAACCAGAAAGTGTTTCTTTTGAACCAAAGCTCAGATTCGAACAACAAACACATATTAGTAGTGTCCTTAGTCGGGAAAGCTAAAAAAACACTCCATTTTGTGATCTGGTGTTTCCCTGGGGAGTTACAGCAAAGTGTATCTTAGAAATGGCAGAAAAACTCAATTCAACCAGAAAGTGTTTCTTTTGAACCAAAGCTCAGATTCGAACAACAAACACATATTAGTAGTGTCCTTAGTCGGGAAAGCTAAAAAAACACTCCATTTTGTGATCTGGTGTTTCCCTGGGGAGTTACAGCAAAGTGTATCTTAGAAATGGCAGAAAAACTCAATTCAACCAGAACCTGTTTCTTTTGAACCAAAGCTCAGATTCGAACAACAAACACATATTAGTAGTGTCCTTAGTCGGGAAAGCTAAAAAAACACTCCATTTTGTGATCTGGTGTTTCCCTGAGGAGTTACAGCAAAGTGTATCTTAGAAATGGCAGAAAAACTCAATTCAACCAGAAAGTGTTTCTTTTGAACCAAAGCTCAGATTCGAACAACAAACACATATTAGTAGTGTCCTGAGTCGGGAAAGCTAAAGAAAAACTCCATTTTGTGATCTGGTGTTTCCCTGGGGAGTTACAGCAAAGTGTATCTTAGAAATGGCAGAAAAACTCAATTCAACCAGAAAGTGTTTCTTTTGAACCAAAGCTCAAATTCGAACAGCAAACACATATTAGTAGTGTCCTTAGTCGGGAAAGCTAAAGAAAAACTCCATTTTGTGATCTGGTGTTTCCCTGGGGAGTTACAGCAATGTATATCTTAGAAATGGCAGAAAAACTCAATTCAACCAGAACGTGTTTCTTTTCAACCAAAGCTCAGATTCGAACAACAAACACATATTAGTAGTGTCCTGATTCGGGAAAGCTAAAAAAACACTCCATTTTGTGATCTGGTGTTTCCCTGGGGAGTTACAGCAAAGTGTATCTTAGAAATGGCAGAAAAACTCAATTCAACCAGAAAGTGTTTCTTTTGAACCAAAGCTCAAATTCGAACAGCAAACACATATTAGTAGTGTCCTTAGTCGGGAAAACTAAAAAAACACTCCATTTTGTGATCTGGTGTTTCCCTGGGGAGTTATAGCAAAGTGTATCTTAGAAATGGCAGAAAAACTCAATTCAACCAGAAAGTGTTTCTTTTGAACCAAAGCTCAGATTCGAACAACAAACACATATTAGTAGTGTCCTGAGTCGGGAAAGCTAAAGAAAAACTCCATTTTGTGATCTGGTGTTTCCCTGGGGATTTACAGCAAAGTGTATCTTAGAAATGGCAGAAAAACTCAATTCAACCAGAAAGTGTTTCTTTTGAACCAAAGCTCAAATTCGAACTGCAAACACATATTAGTAGTGTCCTTAGTCGGGAAAGCTAAAGAAAAACTCCATTTTGTGATCTGGTGTTTCCCTGGGGAGTTACAGCAATGTATATCTTAGAAATGGCAGAAAACTCAATTCAACCAGAACGTGTTTCTTTTCAACCAAAGCTCAGATTCGAACAACAAACACATATTAGTAGTGTCCTGATTCGGGAAAGCTAAAAAAACACTCCATTTTGTGATCTGGTGTTTCCCTGGGGAGTTACAGCAATGTATATCTTAGAAATGGCAAAAGAACTCAATTCAACCAGAAAGTGTTTCTTTTGAACCAAAGCTCAGATTCGAACAACAAACACATATTAGTAGTGTCCTGAGTCGGGAAAGCTAAAAAAACACTCCATTTTGTGATCTGGTGTTTCCCTGGGGAGTTACAGCAAAGTGTATCTTAGAAATGGCAGAAAAACTCAATTCAACCAGAACCTGTTTCTTTTGAACCAAAGCTCAGATTCGAACAACAAACACATATTAGTAGTGTCCTTAGTCGGGAAAACTAAAAAAACACTCCATTTTGTGATCTGGTGTTTCCCTGGGGAGTTACAGCAAAGTGTATCTTAGAAATGGCAAAAGAACTCAATTTCAACCAGAGAGTGTTTCTTTTGAACCAAAGCTCAGATTCGAACAACAAACACATATTAGTAGTGTCCTGAGTCGGGAAAGCTAAAGAAAAACTCCATTTTGTGATCTGGTGTTTCCCGGGGAGTTACAGCAAAGTGTATCTTAGAAATGGCAGAAAAACTCAATTCAACCAGAAAGTGTTTCTTTTGAACCAAAGCTCAAATTCGAACAGCAAACACATATTAGTAGTGTCCTTAGTCGGGAAAGCTAAAGAAAAACTCCATTTTGTGATCTGGTGTTTCCCTGGGGAGTTACAGCAATGTATATCTTAGAAATGGCAGAAAAACTCAATTCAACCAGAACGTGTTTCTTTTCAACCAAAGCTCAGATTCGAACAACAAACACATATTAGTATTGTCCTGATTCGGGAAAGCTAAAAAAACACTCCATTTTGTGATGTGGTGTTTCCCTGGGGAGTTACAGCAATGTATATCTTAGAAATGGCAAAAGAACTCAATTCAACCAGAAAGTGTTTCTTTTGAACCAAAGCTCAGATTCGAACAACAAACACATATTAGTAGTGTCCTGAGTCGGGAAAGCTAAAAAAACACTCCATTTTGTGATCTGGTGTTTCCCTGGGGAGTTACAGTAAAGTGTATATCAAATTGGCAAAAGAACTCAATTCAACCAGAAAGTGTTTCTTTTGAACCAAAGCTCAAATTCGAACAACAAACACATATTAGTAGTGTCCTGAGTCGGGAAAGCTAAAGAAAAACTCCATTTTGTGATCTGGTGTTTCCCTGGGGATTTACAGCAAAGTGTATCTTAGAAATGGCAGAAAAACTCAATTCAACCAGAAAGTGTTTCTTTTGAACCAAAGCTCAAATTCGAACAGCAAACACATATTAGTAGTGTCCTTAGTCGGGAAAGCTAAAGAAAAACTCCATTTTGTGATCTGGTGTTTCCCTGGGGAGTTACAGCAATGTATATCTTAGAAATGGCAGAAAACTCAATTCAACCAGACCGTGTTTCTTTTCAACCAAAGCTCAGATTCGAACAACAAACACATATTAGTAGTGTCCTGATTCGGGAAAGCTAAAAAAACACTCCATTTTGTGATCTGGTGTTTCCCTGGGGAGTTACAGCAATGTATATCTTAGAAATGGCAAAAGAACTCAATTCAACCAGAAAGTGTTTCTTTTGAACCAAAGCTCAAATTCGAACAACAAACACATATTAGTAGTGTCCTTAGTCGGGAAAGCTAAAAAAACACTCCATTTTGTGATCTGGTGTTTCCCTGGGGAGTTACAGCAAAGTGTATCTTAGAAATGGCAGAAAAACTCAATTCAATCAGAAAGTGTTTCTTTTGAACCAAAGCTCAGATTCGAACAACAAACACATATTAGTAGTGTCCTGAGTCGGGAAAGCTAAAGAAAAACTCCATTTTGTGATCTGGTGTTTCCCTGGGGAGTTACAGCAAAGTGTATCTTAGAAATGGCAGAAAAACTCAATTCAACCAGAAAGTGTTTCTTTTGAACCAAAGCTCAAATTCGAACAGCAAACACATATAGTAGTGTCCTTAGTCGGGAAAGCTAAAGAAAAACTCCATTTTGTGATCTGGTGTTTCCCTGGGGAGTTACAGCAATGTATATCTTAGAAATGGCAGAAAAACTCAATTCAACCAGAACGTGTTTCTTTTCAACCAAAGCTCAGATTCCAACAACAAACACATATTAGTAGTGTCCTGATTCGGGAAAGCTAAAAAAACACTCCATTTTGTGATCTGGTGTTTCCCTGGGGAGTTACAGCAATGTATATCTTAGAAATGGCAAAAGAACTCAATTCAACCAGAAAGTGTTTCTTTTGAACCAAAGCTCAGATTCGAACAACAAACACATATTAGTAGTGTCCTGAGTCGGGAAAGCTAAAAAAACACTCCATTTTGTGATCTGGTGTTTCCCTGGGGAGTTACAGCAATGTATATCTTAGAAATGGCAGAAAACTCAATTCAACCAGAACGTGTTTCTTTTCAACCAAAGCTCAGATTCGAACAACAAACACATATTAGTAGTGTCCTGATTCGGGAAAGCTAAAAAAACACTCCATTTTGTGATCTGGTGTTTCCCTGGGGAGTTACAGCAATGTATATCTTAGAAATGGCAAAAGAACTCAATTCAACCAGAAAGTGTTTCTTTTGAACCAAAGCTCAGATTCGAACAACAAACACATATTAGTAGTGTCCTGAGTCGGGAAAGCTAAAAAAACACTCCATTTTGTGATCTGGTGTTTCCCTGGGGAGTTACAGCAAAGTGCATCTTAGAAATGGCAGAAAAACTCAATTCAACCAGAACCTGTTTCTTTTGAACCAAAGCTCAGATTCGAACAACAAACACATATTAGTAGTGTCCTTAGTCGGGAAAACTAAAAGAACACTCCATTTTGTGATCTGGTGTTTCCCTGGGGAGTTACAGCAAAGTGTATCTTAGAAATGGCAAAAGAACTCAATTCAACCAGAAAGTGTTTCTTTTGAACCAAAGCTCAAATTCAAACAACAAACACATATTAGTAGTGTCCTTAGTCGGGAAAGCTAAAAAAACACTCCATTTTGTGATCTGGTGTTTCCCTGGGGAGTTACAGCAAAATGTATCTTAGAAATGGCAGAAAAACTCAATTCAACCAGAAAGTGTTTCTTTTGAACCAAAGCTCAGATTCGAACAACAAACACATATTAGTAGTGTCCTTAGTCGGGAAAGCTAAAGAAAAACTCCATTTTGTGATCTGGTGTTTCCCGGGGAGTTACAGCAAAGTGTATCTTAGAAATGGCAGAAAAACTCAATTCAACCAGAAAGTGTTTCTTTTGAACCAAAGCTCAAATTCGAACAGCAAACACATATTAGTAGTGTCCTTAGTCGGGAAAGCTAAAAAAACACTCCATTTTGTGATCTGGTGTTTCCCTGAGGTGTTACAGCAAAGTGTATCTTAGAAATGGCAGAAAAACTCAATTCAACCAGAACCTGTTTCTTTTGAACCAAAGCTCAGATTCGAACAACAAACACATATTAGTAGTGTCCTGAGTCGGGAAAGCTAAAGAAAAACTCCATTTTGTGATCTGGTGTTTCCCTGGGGAGTTACAGCAAAGTGTATCTTAGAAATGGCAGAAAAACTCAATTCAACCAGAAAGTGTTTCTTTTGAACCAAAGCTCAAATTCGAACAGCAAACACATATTAGTAGTGTCCTTAGTCGGGAAAGCTAAAGAAAAACTCCATTTTGTGATCTGGTGTTTCCCTGGGGAGTTACAGCAATGTATATCTTAGAAATGGCAGAAAAACTCAATTCAACCAGAACGTGTTTCTTTTCAACCAAAGCTCAGATTCGAACAACAAACACATATTAGTAGTGTCCTGATTCGGGAAAGCTAAAAAAACACTCCATTTTGTGATCTGGTGTTTCCCTGGGGAGTTACAGCAAAGTGTATCTTAGAAATGGCAGAAAAACTCAATTCAACCAGAAAGTGTTTCTTTTGAACCAAAGCTCAAATTCGAACAGCAAACACATATTAGTAGTGTCCTTAGTCGGGAAAGCTAAAGAAAAACTCCATTTTGTGATCTGGTGTTTCCCTGGGGAGTTACAGCAATGTATATCTTAGAAATGGCAGAAAAACTCAATTCAACCAGAACGTGTTTCTTTTCAACCAAAGCTCAGATTCGAACAACAAACACATATTAGAAGTGTCCTGATTCGGGAAAGCTAAAAAAACACTCCATTTTGTGATCTGGTGTTTCCCTGGGGAGTTACAGCAATGTATATCTTAGAAATGGCAAAAGAACTCAATTCAACCAGAAAGTGTTTCTTTTGAACCAAAGCTCAGATTCGAACAACAAACACATATTAGTAGTGTCCTGAGTCGGGAAAGCTAAAAAAACACTCAATTTTGTGATCTGGTGTTTCCCTGGGGAGTTACAGTAAAGTGTATATCAAATTGGCAAAAGAACTCAATTCAACCAGAAAGTGTTTCTTTTGAACCAAAGCTCAAATTCGAACAACAAACACATATTAGTAGTGTCCTGAGTCGGGAAAGCTAAAGAAACACTCCATTTTGTGATCTGGTGTTTCCCTGGGGAGTTACAGCAAAGTGTATCTCAAATTGGCAAAAGAACTCAATTCAATCAGAAAGTGTTTCTTTTGAACCAAAGCTCAAATTCGAACAGCAAACACATATTAGTAGTGTCCTTAGTCGGGAAAGCTAAAGAAAAACTCCATTTTGTGATCTGGTGTTTCCCTGGGGAGTTACAGCAAAGTGTATCTTAGAAATGGCAGAAAAACTCAATTCAACCAGAAAGTGTTTCTTTTGAACCAAAGCTCAGATTCGAACAACAAACACATATTAGTAGTGTCCTCAGTCGGGAAAGCTAAAAAAACACTCCATTTTGTGATCTGGTGTTTCCCTGGGGAGTTACAGCAAAGTGTATCTTAGAAATGGCAGAAAAACTCAATTCAACCAGAACCTGTTTCTTTTGAACCAAAGCTCAGATTCGAACAACAAACACATATTAGTAGTGTCCTTAGTCGGGAAAGCTAAAAAAACACTCCATTTTGTGATCTGGTGTTTCCCTGAGGAGTTACAGCAAAGTGTATCTTAGAAATGGCAGAAAAACTCAATTCAACCAGAAAGTGTTTCTTTTGAACCAAAGCTCAGATTCGAACAACAAACACATATTAGTAGTGTCCTCAGTCGGGAAAGCTAAAAAAACACTCCATTTTGTGATCTGGTGTTTCCCTGGGGAGTTACAGTAAAGTGTATATCAAATTGGCAAAAGAACTCAATTCAACCAGAAAGTGTTTCTTTTGAACCAAAGCTCAAATTCGAACAACAAACACATATTAGTAGTGTCCTGAGTCGGGAAAGCTAAAAAAACACTCCATTTTGTGATCTGGTGTTTCCCTGGGGAGTTACAGCAAAGTGTATCTCAAATTGGCAAAAGAACTCAATTCAATCAGAAAGTGTTTCTTTTGAACCAAAGCTCAAATTCGAACAGCAAACACATATTAGTAGTGTCCTTAGTCGGGAAAGCTAAAGAAAAACTCCATTTTGTGATCTGGTGTTTCCCTGGGGAGTTACAGCAATGTATATCTTAGAAATGGCAGAAAAACTCAATTCAACCAGAACGTGTTTTTTTTCAACCAAAGCTCAGATTCGAACAACAAACACATATTAGTAGTGTCCTTAGTCGGGAAAGCTAAAAAAACACTCCATTTTGTGATCTGGTGTTTCCCTGGGGAGTTACAGTAAAGTGTATATCAAATTGGCAAAAGAACTCAATTCAACCAGAAAGTGTTTCTTTTGAACCAAAGCTCAAATTCGAACAACAAACACATATTAGTAGTGTCCTGAGTCGGGAAAGCTAAAAAAACACTCCATTTTGTGATCTGGTGTTTCCCTGGGGAGTTACAGCAAAGTGTATCTTAGAAATGGCATAAAAACTCAATTAAAACAGAACCTGTTTCTTTTGAACCAAAGCTCAAATTCGAACAGCAAACATATATTAGTAGTGTCCTTAGTCGGGAAAGCTAAAAAAAACACTCCATTTTGTGATCTGGTGTTTCCCTGGGGAGTTACAGCAAAGTGTATCTTAGAAATGGCAGAAAAACTCAATTCAACCAGAACATGTTTCTTTTCAACCAAAGCTCAGATTCGAACAACAAACACATATTAGTAGTGTCCTTAGTCGGGAAAGCTAAAAAAACACTCCATTTTGTGATCTGGTGTTTCCCTGGGGAGTTACAGCAAAGTGTATCTTAGAAATGGCAGAAAAACTCAATTCAACCAGAAAGTGTTTCTTTTGAACCAAAGCTCAGATTCGAACAACAAACACATATTAGTAGTGTCCTCAGTCGGGAAAGCTAAAAAAACACTCCATTTTGTGATCTGGTGTTTCCCTGGGGAGTTACAGTAAAGTGTATATCAAATTGGCAAAAGAACTCAATTCAACCAGAAAGTGTTTCTTTTGAACCAAAGCTCAAATTCGAACAACAAACACATATTAGTAGTGTCCTGAGTCGGGAAAGCTAAAAAAACACTCCATTTTGTGATCTGGTGTTTCCCTGGGGAGTTACAGCAAAGTGTATCTCAAATTGGCAAAAGAACTCAATTCAATCAGAAAGTGTTTCTTTTGAACCAAAGCTCAAATTCGAACAGCAAACACATATTAGTAGTGTCCTTAGTCGGGAAAGCTAAAGAAAAACTCCATTTTGTGATCAGGTGTTTCCCTGGGGAGTTACAGCAATGTATATCTTAGAAATGGCAGAAAAACTCAATTCAACCAGAACGTGTTTTTTTTCAACCAAAGCTCAGATTCGAACAACAAACACATATTAGTAGTGTCCTTAGTCGGGAAAGCTAAAAAAACACTCCATTTTGTGATCTGGTGTTTCCCTGGGGAGTTACAGTAAAGTGTATATCAAATTGGCAAAAGAACTCAATTCAACCAGAAAGTGTTTCTTTTGAACCAAAGCTCAAATTCGAACAACAAACACATATTAGTAGTGTCCTGAGTCGGGAAAGCTAAAAAAACACTCCATTTTGTGATCTGGTGTTTCCCTGGGGAGTTACAGCAAAGTGTATCTTAGAAATGGCATAAAAACTCAATTAAAACAGAACCTGTTTCTTTTGAACCAAAGCTCAAATTCGAACAGCAAACATATATTAGTAGTGTCCTTAGTCGGGAAAGCTAAAAAAAACACTCCATTTTGTGATCTGGTGTTTCCCTGGGGAGTTACAGCAAAGTGTATCTTAGAAATGGCAGAAAAACTCAATTCAACCAGAACATGTTTCTTTTCAACCAAAGCTCAGATTCGAACAACAAACACATATTAGTAGTGTCCTTAGTCGGGAAAGCTAAAAAAACACTCCATTTTGTGATCTGGTGTTTCCCTGGGGAGTTACAGCAAAGTGTATCTTAGAAATGGCAGAAAAACTCAATTCAACCAGAAAGTTTCTTTTGAACCAAAGCTCAGATTCGAACAACAAACACATATTAGTAGTGTCCTCAGTCGGGAAAGCTAAAAAAACACTCCATTTTGTGATCTGGTGTTTCCCTGGGGAGTTACAGCAAAGTGTATCTTAGAAATGGCAGAAAAACTCAATTCAACCAGAACCTGTTTCTTTTGAACCAAAGCTCAGATTCGAACAACAAACACATATTAGTAGTGTCCTTAGTCGGGAAAACTAAAAAAACACTCCATTTTGTGATCTGGTGTTTCCCTGGGGAGTTACAGCAAAGTGTATCTTAGAAATGGCAGAAAAACTCAATTCAACCAGAAAGTGTTTCTTTTGAACCAAAGCTCAGATTCGAACAACAAACACATATTAGTAGTGTCCTTAGTCGGGAAAGCTAAAAAAACACTCCATTTTGTGATCTGGTGTTTCCCTGGGGAGTTACAGCAAAGTGTATCTTAGAAATGGCAGAAAAACTCAATTAAAACAGAACCTGTTTCTTTTGAACCAAAGCTCAAATTCGAACAGCAAACACATATTAGTAGTGTCCTTAGTCGGGAAAGCTAAAAAAACACTCCATTTTGTGATCTGGTGTTTCCCTGAGGAGTTACAGCAAAGTGTATCTTAGAAATGGCAGAAAAACTCAATTCAACCAGAAAGTGTTTCTTTTGAACCAAAGCTCAGATTCGAACAACAAACACATATTAGTAGTGTCCTGAGTCGGGAAAGCTAAAGAAAAACTCCATTTTGTGATCTGGTGTTTCCCTGGGGAGTTACAGCAAAGTGTATCTTAGAAATGGCAGAAAAACTCAATTCAACCAGAAAGTGTTTCTTTTGAACCAAAGCTCAAATTCGAACAGCAAACACATATTAGTAGTGTCCTTAGTCGGGAAAGCTAAAGAAAAACTCCATTTTGTGATCTGGTGTTTCCCTGGGGAGTTACAGCAATGTATATCTTAGAAATGGCAGAAAAACTCAATTCAACCAGAACGTGTTTCTTTTCAACCAAAGCTCAGATTCGAACAACAAACACATATTAGTAGTGTCCTGATTCGGGAAAGCTAAAAAAACACTCCATTTTGTGATCTGGTGTTTCCCTGGGGAGTTACAGCAAAGTGTATCTTAGAAATGGCAGAAAAACTCAATTCAACCAGAAAGTGTTTCTTTTGAACCAAAGCTCAAATTCGAACAGCAAACACATATTAGTAGTGTCCTTAGTCGGGAAAACTAAAAAAACACTCCATTTTGTGATCTGGTGTTTCCCTGGGGAGTTATAGCAAAGTGTATCTTAGAAATGGCAGAAAAACTCAATTCAACCAGAAAGTGTTTCTTTTGAACCAAAGCTCAGATTCGAACAACAAACACATATTAGTAGTGTCCTGAGTCGGGAAAGCTAAAGAAAAACTCCATTTTGTGATCTGGTGTTTCCCTGGGGATTTACAGCAAAGTGTATCTTAGAAATGGCAGAAAAACTCAATTCAACCAGAAAGTGTTTCTTTTGAACCAAAGCTCAAATTCGAACTGCAAACACATATTAGTAGTGTCCTTAGTCGGGAAAGCTAAAGAAAAACTCCATTTTGTGATCTGGTGTTTCCCTGGGGAGTTACAGCAATGTATATCTTAGAAATGGCAGAAAACTCAATTCAACCAGAACGTGTTTCTTTTCAACCAAAGCTCAGATTCGAACAACAAACACATATTAGTAGTGTCCTGATTCGGGAAAGCTAAAAAAACACTCCATTTTGTGATCTGGTGTTTCCCTGGGGAGTTACAGCAATGTATATCTTAGAAATGGCAAAAGAACTCAATTCAACCAGAAAGTGTTTCTTTTGAACCAAAGCTCAGATTCGAACAACAAACACATATTAGTAGTGTCCTGAGTCGGGAAAGCTAAAAAAACACTCCATTTTGTGATCTGGTGTTTCCCTGGGGAGTTACAGCAAAGTGTATCTTAGAAATGGCAGAAAAACTCAATTCAACCAGAACCTGTTTCTTTTGAACCAAAGCTCAGATTCGAACAACAAACACATATTAGTAGTGTCCTTAGTCGGGAAAACTAAAAAAACACTCCATTTTGTGATCTGGTGTTTCCCTGGGGAGTTACAGCAAAGTGTATCTTAGAAATGGCAAAAGAACTCAATTCAACCAGAAAGTGTTTCTTTTGAACCAAAGCTCAAATTCGAACAACAAACACATATTAGTAGTGTCCTTAGTCGGGAAAGCTAAAAAAACACTCCATTTTGTGATCTGGTGTTTCCCTGGGGAGTTACAGCAAAATGTATCTTAGAAATGGCAGAAAAACTCAATTCAACCAGAAAGTGTTTCTTTTGAACCAAAGCTCAGATTCGAACAACAAACACATATTAGTAGTGTCCTGAGTCGGGAAAGCTAAAGAAAAACTCCATTTTGTGATCTGGTGTTTCCCGGGGAGTTACAGCAAAGTGTATCTTAGAAATGGCAGAAAAACTCAATTCAACCAGAAAGTGTTTCTTTTGAACCAAAGCTCAAATTCGAACAGCAAACACATATTAGTAGTGTCCTTAGTCGGGAAAGCTAAAGAAAAACTCCATTTTGTGATCTGGTGTTTCCCTGGGGAGTTACAGCAATGTATATCTTAGAAATGGCAGAAAAACTCAATTCAACCAGAACGTGTTTCTTTTCAACCAAAGCTCAGATTCGAACAACAAACACATATTAGTATTGTCCTGATTCGGGAAAGCTAAAAAAACACTCCATTTTGTGATGTGGTGTTTCCCTGGGGAGTTACAGCAATGTATATCTTAGAAATGGCAAAAGAACTCAATTCAACCAGAAAGTGTTTCTTTTGAACCAAAGCTCAGATTCGAACAACAAACACATATTAGTAGTGTCCTGAGTCGGGAAAGCTAAAAAAACACTCCATTTTGTGATCTGGTGTTTCCCTGGGGAGTTACAGTAAAGTGTATATCAAATTGGCAAAAGAACTCAATTCAACCAGAAAGTGTTTCTTTTGAACCAAAGCTCAAATTCGAACAACAAACACATATTAGTAGTGTCCTGAGTCGGGAAAGCTAAAGAAAAACTCCATTTTGTGATCTGGTGTTTCCCTGGGGATTTACAGCAAAGTGTATCTTAGAAATGGCAGAAAAACTCAATTCAACCAGAAAGTGTTTCTTTTGAACCAAAGCTCAAATTCGAACAGCAAACACATATTAGTAGTGTCCTTAGTCGGGAAAGCTAAAGAAAAACTCCATTTTGTGATCTGGTGTTTCCCTGGGGAGTTACAGCAATGTATATCTTAGAAATGGCAGAAAACTCAATTCAACCAGACCGTGTTTCTTTTCAACCAAAGCTCAGATTCGAACAACAAACACATATTAGTAGTGTCCTGATTCGGGAAAGCTAAAAAAACACTCCATTTTGTGATCTGGTGTTTCCCTGGGGAGTTACAGCAATGTATATCTTAGAAATGGCAAAAGAACTCAATTCAACCAGAAAGTGTTTCTTTTGAACCAAAGCTCAAATTCGAACAACAAACACATATTAGTAGTGTCCTTAGTCGGGAAAGCTAAAAAAACACTCCATTTTGTGATCTGGTGTTTCCCTGGGGAGTTACAGCAAAGTGTATCTTAGAAATGGCAGAAAAACTCAATTCAATCAGAAAGTGTTTCTTTTGAACCAAAGCTCAGATTCGAACAACAAACACATATTAGTAGTGTCCTGAGTCGGGAAAGCTAAAGAAAAACTCCATTTTGTGATCTGGTGTTTCCCTGGGGAGTTACAGCAAAGTGTATCTTAGAAA
Organism: Thamnophis sirtalis; assembly: GCF_051295495.1. Taxonomy (NCBI): domain Eukaryota; kingdom Metazoa; phylum Chordata; class Lepidosauria; order Squamata; family Natricidae; genus Thamnophis; species Thamnophis sirtalis. Next base: position 12,939 of record NW_028261435.1, read on the forward strand.
TGGCAGAAAAACTCAATTCAACCAGAAAGTGTTTCTTTTGAACCAAAGCTCAAATTCGAACAGCAAACACATATTAGTAGTGTCCTTAGTCGGGAAAGCTAAAGAAAAACTCCATTTTGTGATCTGGTGTTTCCCTGGGGAGTTACAGCAATGTATATCTTAGAAATGGCAGAAAAACTCAATTCAACCAGAACGTGTTTCTTTTCAACCAAAGCTCAGATTCCAACAACAAACACATATTAGTAGTGTCCTGATTCGGGAAAGCTAAAAAAACACTCCATTTTGTGATCTGGTGTTTCCCTGGGGAGTTACAGCAATGTATATCTTAGAAATGGCAAAAGAACTCAATTCAACCAGAAAGTGTTTCTTTTGAACCAAAGCTCAGATTCGAACAACAAACACATATTAGTAGTGTCCTGAGTCGGGAAAGCTAAAAAAACACTCCATTTTGTGATCTGGTGTTTCCCTGGGGAGTTACAGCAATGTATATCTTAGAAATGGCAGAAAACTCAATTCAACCAGAACGTGTTTCTTTTCAACCAAAGCTCAGATTCGAACAACAAACACATATTAGTAGTGTCCTGATTCGGGAAAGCTAAAAAAACACTCCATTTTGTGATCTGGTGTTTCCCTGGGGAGTTACAGCAATGTATATCTTAGAAATGGCAAAAGAACTCAATTCAACCAGAAAGTGTTTCTTTTGAACCAAAGCTCAGATTCGAACAACAAACACATATTAGTAGTGTCCTGAGTCGGGAAAGCTAAAAAAACACTCCATTTTGTGATCTGGTGTTTCCCTGGGGAGTTACAGCAAAGTGCATCTTAGAAATGGCAGAAAAACTCAATTCAACCAGAACCTGTTTCTTTTGAACCAAAGCTCAGATTCGAACAACAAACACATATTAGTAGTGTCCTTAGTCGGGAAAACTAAAAAAACACTCCATTTTGTGATCTGGTGTTTCCCTGGGGAGTTACAGCAAAGTGTATCTTAGAAATGGCAAAAGAACTCAATTCAACCAGAAAGTGTTTCTTTTGAACCAAAGCTCAAATTCAAACAACAAACACATATTAGTAGTGTCCTTAGTCGGGAAAGCTAAAAAAACACTCCATTTTGTGATCTGGTGTTTCCCTGGGGAGTTACAGCAAAATGTATCTTAGAAATGGCAGAAAAACTCAATTCAACCAGAAAGTGTTTCTTTTGAACCAAAGCTCAGATTCGAACAACAAACACATATTAGTAGTGTCCTTAGTCGGGAAAGCTAAAGAAAAACTCCATTTTGTGATCTGGTGTTTCCCGGGGAGTTACAGCAAAGTGTATCTTAGAAATGGCAGAAAAACTCAATTCAACCAGAAAGTGTTTCTTTTGAACCAAAGCTCAAATTCGAACAGCAAACACATATTAGTAGTGTCCTTAGTCGGGAAAGCTAAAGAAAAACTCCATTTTGTGATCTGGTGTTTCCCTGGGGAGTTACAGCAATGTATATCTTAGAAATGGCAGAAAAACTCAATTCAACCAGAACGTGTTTCTTTTCAACCAAAGCTCAGATTCGAACAACAAACACATATTAGTATTGTCCTGATTCGGGAAAGCTAAAAAAACACTCCATTTTGTGATGTGGTGTTTCCCTGGGGAGTTACAGCAATGTATATCTTAGAAATGGCAAAAGAACTCAATTCAACCAGAAAGTGTTTCTTTTGAACCAAAGCTCAGATTCGAACAACAAACACATATTAGTAGTGTCCTGAGTCGGGAAAGCTAAAAAAACACTCCATTTTGTGATCTGGTGTTTCCCTGGGGAGTTACAGTAAAGTGTATATCAAATTGGCAAAAGAACTCAATTCAACCAGAAAGTGTTTCTTTTGAACCAAAGCTCAAATTCGAACAACAAACACATATTAGTAGTGTCCTGAGTCGGGAAAGCTAAAGAAAAACTCCATTTTGTGATCTGGTGTTTCCCTGGGGATTTACAGCAAAGTGTATCTTAGAAATGGCAGAAAAACTCAATTCAACCAGAAAGTGTTTCTTTTGAACCAAAGCTCAAATTCGAACAGCAAACACATATTAGTAGTGTCCTTAGTCGGGAAAGCTAAAGAAAAACTCCATTTTGTGATCTGGTGTTTCCCTGGGGAGTTACAGCAATGTATATCTTAGAAATGGCGGAAAACTCAATTCAACCAGAACGTGTTTCTTTTCAACCAAAGCTCAGATTCGAACAACAAACACATATTAGTAGTGTCCTGATTCGGGAAAGCTAAAAAAACACTCCATTTTGTGATCTGGTGTTTCCCTGGGGAGTTACAGCAATGTATATCTTAGAAATGGCAAAAGAACTCAATTCAACCAGAAAGTGTTTCTTTTGAACCAAAGCTCAAATTCGAACAACAAACACATATTAGTAGTGTCCTTAGTCGGGAAAGCTAAAAAAACACTCCATTTTGTGATCTGGTGTTTCCCTGGGGAGTTACAGCAAAGTGTATCTTAGAAATGGCAGAAAAACTCAATTCAACCAGAAAGTGTTTCTTTTGAACCAAAGCTCAGATTCGAACAACAAACACATATTAGTAGTGTCCTGAGTCGGGAAAGCTAAAGAAAAACTCCATTTTGTGATCTGGTGTTTCCCTGGGGAGTTACAGCAAAGTGTATCTTAGAAATGGCAGAAAAACTCAATTCAACCAGAAAGTGTTTCTTTTGAACCAAAGCTCAAATTCGAACAGCAAACACATATTAGTAGTGTCCTTAGTCGGGAAAGCTAAAGAAAAACTCCATTTTGTGATCTGGTGTTTCCCTGGGGAGTTACATTAATGTATATCTTAGAAATGGCAGAAAAACTCAATTCAACCAGAACGTGTTTCTTTTCAACCAAAGCTCAGATTCGAACAACAAACACATATTAGTAGTGTCCTGATTCGGGAAAGCTAAAAAAACACTCCATTTTGTGATCTGGTGTTTCCCTGGGGAGTTACAGCAATGTATATCTTAGAAATGGCAAAAGAACTCAATTCAACCAGAAAGTGTTTCTTTTGAACCAAAGCTCAGATTCGAACAACAAACACATATTAGTAGTGTCCTGAGTCGGGAAAGCTAAAAAAACACTCCATTTTGTGATCTGGTGTTTCCCTGGGGAGTTACAGTAAAGTGTATATCAAATTGGCAAAAGAACTCAATTCAACCAGAAAGTGTTTCTTTTGAACCAAAGCTCAAATTCGAACAACAAACACATATTAGTAGTGTCCTGAGTCGGGAAAGCTAAAAAAACACTCCATTTTGTGATCTGGTGTTTCCCTGGGGAGTTACAGCAAAGTGTATCTCAAATTGGCAAAAGAACTCAATTCAATCAGAAAGTGTTTCTTTTGAACCAAAGCTCAAATTCGAACAGCAAACATATATTAGTAGTGTCCTTAGTCGGGAAAGCTAAAGAAAAACTCCATTTTGTGATCTGGTGTTTCCCTGGGGAGTTACAGCAAAGTGTATCTTAGAAATGGCAGAAAAACTCAATTCAACCAGAAAGTGTTTCTTTTGAACCAAAGCTCAGATTCGAACAACAAACACATATTAGTAGTGTCCTTAGTCGGGAAAGCTAAAAAAACACTCCATTTTGTGATCTGGTGTTTCCCTGGGGAGTTACAGCAAAGTGTATCTTAGAAATGGCAGAAAAACTCAATTCAACCAGAACCTGTTTCTTTTGAACCAAAGCTCAGATTCGAACAACAAACACATATTAGTAGTGTCCTTAGTCGGGAAAGCTAAAAAAACACTCCATTTTGTGATCTGGTGTTTCCCTGGGGAGTTACAGCAAAGTGTATCTTAGAAATGGCAGAAAAACTCAATTCAACCAGAAAGTGTTTCTTTTGAACCAAAGCTCAGATTCGAACAACAAACACATATTAGTAGTGTCCTTAGTCGGGAAAGCTAAAAAAACACTCCATTTTGTGATCTGGTGTTTCCCTGGGGAGTTACAGCAAAGTGTATCTTAGAAATGGCAGAAAAACTCAATTCAACCAGAACCTGTTTCTCTTGAACCAAAGCTCAGATTCGAACAACAAACACATATTAGTAGTGTCCTTAGTCGGGAAAGCTAAAAAAACACTCCATTTTGTGATCTGGTGTTTCCCTGAGGAGTTACAGCAAAGTGTATCTTAGAAATGGCAGAAAAACTCAATTCAACCAGAAAGTGTTTCTTTTGAACCAAAGCTCAGATTCGAACAACAAACACATATTAGTAGTGTCCTCAGTCGGGAAAGCTAAAAAAACACTCCATTTTGTGATCTGGTGTTTCCCTGGGGAGTTACAGTAAAGTGTATATCAAATTGGCAAAAGAACTCAATTCAACCAGAAAGTGTTTCTTTTGAACCAAAGCTCAAATTCGAACAACAAACACATATTAGTAGTGTCCTGAGTCGGGAAAGCTAAAAAAACACTCCATTTTGTGATCTGGTGTTTCCCTGGGGAGTTACAGCAAAGTGTATCTCAAATTGGCAAAAGAACTCAATTCAATCAGAAAGTGTTTCTTTTGAACCAAAGCTCAAATTCGAACAGCAAACACATATTAGTAGTGTCCTTAGTCGGGAAAGCTAAAGAAAAACTCCATTATGTGATCTGGTGTTTCCCTGGGGAGTTACAGCAATGTATATCTTAGAAATGGCAGAAAAACTCAATTCAACCAGAACGTGTTTTTTTTCAACCAAAGCTCAGATTCGAACAACAAACACATATTAGTAGTGTCCTTAGTCGGGAAAGCTAAAAAAACACTCCATTTTGTGATCTGGTGTTTCCCTGGGGAGTTACAGTAAAGTGTATATCAAATTGGCAAAAGAACTCAATTCAACCAGAAAGTGTTTCTTTTGAACCAAAGCTCAGATTCGAACAACAAACACATATTAGTAGTGTCCTTAGTCGGGAAAGCTAAAAAAACACTCCATTTTGTGATCTGGTGTTTCCCTGGGGAGTTACAGCAAAGTGTATCTTAGAAATGGCAGAAAAACTCAATTCAACCAGAAAGTTTCTTTTGAACCAAAGCTCAGATTCGAACAACAAACACATATTAGTAGTGTCCTCAGTCGGGAAAGCTAAAAAAACACTCCATTTTGTGATCTGGTGTTTCCCTGGGGAGTTACAGCAAAGTGTATCTTAGAAATGGCAGAAAAACTCAATTCAACCAGAACCTGTTTCTTTTGAACCAAAGCTCAGATTCGAACAACAAACACATATTAGTAGTGTCCTTAGTCGGGAAAACTAAAAAAACACTCCATTTTGTGATCTGGTGTTTCCCTGGGGAGTTACAGCAAAGTGTATCTTAGAAATGGCAGAAAAACTCAATTCAACCAGAAAGTGTTTCTTTTGAACCAAAGCTCAGATTCAAACAACAAACACATATTAGTAGTGTCCTGATTCGGGAAAGCTAAAAAAACACTCCATTTTGTGATTTGGTGTTTCCCTAGGGAGTTACAGCAATGTATATCTTAGAAATGGCAAAAGAACTCAATTCAACCAGAAAGTGTTTCTTTTGAACCAAAGCTCAGATTCGAACAACAAACACATATTAGTAGTGTCCTGAGTCGGGAAAGCTAAAAAAACACTCCATTTTGTGATCTGGTGTTTCCCTGAGGAGTTACAGCAAAGTGTATCTTAGAAATGGCAGAAAAACTCAATTCAACCAGAAAGTTTCTTTTGAACCAAAGCTCAGATTCGAACAACAAACACATATTAGTAGTGTCCTCAGTCGGGAAAGCTAAAAAAACACTCCATTTTGTGATCTGGTGTTTCCCTGGGGAGTTACAGCAAAGTGTATCTTAGAAATGGCAGAAAAACTCAATTCAACCAGAAAGTGTTTCTTTTGAACCAAAGCTCAGATTCGAACAACAAACACATATTAGTAGTGTCCTGAGTCGGGAAAGCTAAAAAAACACTCCATTTTGTGATCTGGTGTTTCCCTGAGGAGTTACAGCAAAGTGTATCTTAGAAATGGCAGAAAAACTCAATTCAACCAGAAAGTTTCTTTTGAACCAAAGCTCAGATTCGAACAACAAACACATATTAGTAGTGTCCTCAGTCGGGAAAGCTAAAAAAACACTCCATTTTGTGATCTGGTGTTTCCCTGGGGAGTTACAGCAAAGTGTATCTTAGAAATGGCAGAAAAACTCAATTCAACCAGAAAGTGTTTCTTTTGAACCAAAGCTCAGATTCGAACAACAAACACATATTAGTAGTGTCCTTAGTCGGGAAAGCTAAAAAAACACTCCATTTTGTGATCTGGTGTTTCCCTGGGGAGTTACAGCAAAGTGTATCTTAGAAATGGCAGAAAAACTCAATTCAACCAGAACCTGTTTCTTTTGAACCAAAGCTCAGATTCGAACAACAAACACATATTAGTAGTGTCCTTAGTCGGGAAAGCTAAAAAAACACTCCATTTTGTGATCTGGTGTTTCCCTGAGGAGTTACAACACAGTGTATCTTAGAAATGGCAGAAAAACTCAATTCAACCAGAAAGTGTTTCTTTTGAACCAAAGCTCAAATTCGAACAGCAAACACATATTAGTAGTGTCCTTAGTCGGGAAAGCTAAAGAAAAACTCCATTTTGTGATCTGGTGTTTCCCTGGGGAGTTACAGCAATGTATATCTTAGAAATGGCAGAAAAACTCAATTCAACCAGAACGTGTTTCTTTTCAACCAAAGCTCAGATTCGAACAACAAACACATATTAGTAGTGTCCTGATTCGGGAAAGCTAAAAAAACACTCCATTTTGTGATCTGGTGTTTCCCTGGGGAGTTACAGCAAAGTGTATCTTAGAAATGGCAGAAAAACTCAATTCAACCAGAAAGTGTTTCTTTTGAACCAAAGCTCAAATTCGAACAGCAAACACATATTAGTAGTGTCCTTAGTCGGGAAAACTAAAAAAACACTCCATTTTGTGATCTGGTGTTTCCCTGGGGAGTTATAGCAAAGTGTATCTTAGAAATGGCAGAAAAACTCAATTCAACCAGAAAGTGTTTCTTTTGAACCAAAGCTCAGATTCGAACAACAAACACATATTAGTAGTGTCCTCAGTCGGGAAAGCTAAAGAAAAACTCCATTTTGTGATCTGGTGTTTCCCTGGGGATTTACAGCAAAGTGTATCTTAGAAATGGCAGAAAAACTCAATTCAACCAGAAAGTGTTTCTTTTGAACCAAAGCTCAAATTCGAACTGCAAACACATATTAGTAGTGTCCTTAGTCGGGAAAGCTAAAGAAAAACTCCATTTTGTGATCTGGTGTTTCCCTGGGGAGTTACAGCAATGTATATCTTAGAAATGGCAGAAAACTCAATTCAACCAGAACGTGTTTCTTTTCAACCAAAGCTCAGATTCGAACAACAAACACATATTAGTAGTGTCCTGATTCGGGAAAGCTAAAAAAACACTCCATTTTGTGATCTGGTGTTTCCCTGGGGAGTTACAGCAATGTATATCTTAGAAATGGCAAAAGAACTCAATTCAACCAGAAAGTGTTTCTTTTGAACCAAAGCTCAGATTCGAACAACAAACACATATTAGTAGTGTCCTGAGTCGGGAAAGCTAAAAAAACACTCCATTTTGTGATCTGGTGTTTCCCTGGGGAGTTACAGCAAAGTGTATCTTAGAAATGGCAGAAAAACTCAATTCAACCAGAACCTGTTTCTTTTGAACCAAAGCTCAGATTCGAACAACAAACACATATTAGTAGTGTCCTTAGTCGGGAAAACTAAAAAAACACTCCATTTTGTGATCTGGTGTTTCCCTGGGGAGTTACAGCAAAGTGTATCTTAGAAATGGCAAAAGAACTCAATTCAACCAGAAAGTGTTTCTTTTGAACCAAAGCTCAAATTCGAACAACAAACACATATTAGTAGTGTCCTTAGTCGGGAAAGCTAAAAAAACACTCCATTTTGTGATCTGGTGTTTCCCTGGGGAGTTACAGCAAAATGTATCTTAGAAATGGCAGAAAAACTCAATTCAACCAGAAAGTGTTTCTTTTGAACCAAAGCTCAGATTCGAACAACAAACACATATTAGTAGTGTCCTGAGTCGGGAAAGCTAAAGAAAAACTCCATTTTGTGATCTGGTGTTTCCCGGGGAGTTACAGCAAAGTGTATCTTAGAAATGGCAGAAAAACTCAATTCAACCAGAAAGTGTTTCTTTTGAACCAAAGCTCAAATTCGAACAGCAAACACATATTAGTAGTGTCCTTAGTCGGGAAAGCTAAAGAAAAACTCCATTTTGTGATCTGGTGTTTCCCTGGGGAGTTACAGCAATGTATATCTTAGAAATGGCAGAAAAACTCAATTCAACCAGAACGTGTTTCTTTTCAACCAAAGCTCAGATTCGAACAACAAACACATATTAGTATTGTCCTGATTCGGGAAAGCTAAAAAAACACTCCATTTTGTGATGTGGTGTTTCCCTGGGGAGTTACAGCAATGTATATCTTAGAAATGGCAAAAGAACTCAATTCAACCAGAAAGTGTTTCTTTTGAACCAAAGCTCAGATTCGAACAACAAACACATATTAGTAGTGTCCTGAGTCGGGAAAGCTAAAAAAACACTCCATTTTGTGATCTGGTGTTTCCCTGGGGAGTTACAGTAAAGTGTATATCAAATTGGCAAAAGAACTCAATTCAACCAGAAAGTGTTTCTTTTGAACCAAAGCTCAAATTCGAACAACAAACACATATTAGTAGTGTCCTGAGTCGGGAAAGCTAAAGAAAAACTCCATTTTGTGATCTGGTGTTTCCCTGGGGATTTACAGCAAAGTGTATCTTAGAAATGGCAGAAAAACTCAATTCAACCAGAAAGTGTTTCTTTTGAACCAAAGCTCAAATTCGAACAGCAAACACATATTAGTAGTGTCCTTAGTCGGGAAAGCTAAAGAAAAACTCCATTTTGTGATCTGGTGTTTCCCTGGGGAGTTAAAGCAATGTATATCTTAGAAATGGCAGAAAACTCAATTCAACCAGAACGTGTTTCTTTTCAACCAAAGCTCAGATTCGAACAACAAACACATATTAGTAGTGTCCTGATTCGGGAAAGCTAAAAAAACACTCCATTTTGTGATCTGGTGTTTCCCTGGGGAGTTACAGCAATGTATATCTTAGAAATGGCAAAAGAACTCAATTCAACCAGAAAGTGTTTCTTTTGAACCAAAGCTCAAATTCGAACAACAAACACATATTAGTAGTGTCCTTAGTCGGGAAAGCTAAAAAAACACTCCATTTTGTGATCTGGTGTTTCCCTGGGGAGTTACAGCAAAGTGTATCTTAGAAATGGCAGAAAAACTCAATTCAACCAGAAAGTGTTTCTTTTGAACCAAAGCTCAGATTCGAACAACAAACACATATTAGTAGTGTCCTGAGTCGGGAAAGCTAAAGAAAAACTCCATTTTGTGATCTGGTGTTTCCCTGGGGAGTTACAGCAAAGTGTATCTTAGAAATGGCAGAAAAACTCAATTCAACCAGAAAGTGTTTCTTTTGAACCAAAGCTCAAATTCGAACAGCAAACACATATTAGTAGTGTCCTTAGTCGGGAAAGCTAAAGAAAAACTCCATTTTGTGATCTGGTGTTTCCCTGGGGAGTTACAGCAATGTATATCTTAGAAATGGCAAAAGAACTCAATTCAACCAGAAAGTGTTTCTTTTGAACCAAAGCTCAGATTCGAACAACAAACACATATTAGTAGTGTCCTGAGTCGGGAAAGCTAAAAAAACACTCCATTTTGTGATCTGGTGTTTCCCTGGGGAGTTACAGCAATGTATATCTTAGAAATGGCAGAAAACTCAATTCAACCAGAACGTGTTTCTTTTCAACCAAAGCTCAGATTCGAACAACAAACACATATTAGTAGTGTCCTGAGTCGGGAAAGCTAAAAAAACACTCCATTTTGTGATCTGGTGTTTCCCTGGGGAGTTACAGCAATGTATATCTTAGAAATGGCAAAAGAACTCAATTCAACCAGAAAGTGTTTCTTTTGAACCAAAGCTCAGATTCGAACAACAAACACATATTAGTAGTGTCCTGAGTCGGGAAAGCTAAAAAAACACTCCATTTTGTGATCTGGTGTTTCCCTGGGGAGTTACAGCAAAGTGTATCTTAGAAATGGCAGAAAAACTCAATTCAACCAGAACCTGTTTCTTTTGAACCAAAGCTCAGATTCGAACAACAAACACATATTAGTAGTGTCCTGAGTCGGGAAAGCAAAAAAAAAACACTCCATTTTGTGATCTGGTGTTTCCCTGGGGAGTTACAGTAAAGTGTATATCAAATTGGCAAAAGAACTCAATTCAACCAGAAAGTGTTTCTTTTGAACCAAAGCTCAAATTCGAACAACAAACACATATTAGTAGTGTCCTGAGTCGGGAAAGCTAAAGAAAAACTCCATTTTGTGATCTGGTGTTTCCCTGGGGATTTACAGCAAAGTGTATCTTAGAAATGGCAGAAAAACTCAATTCAACCAGAAAGTGTTTCTTTTGAACCAAAGCTCAAATTCGAACAGCAAACACATATTAGTAGTGTCCTTAGTCGGGAAAGCTAAAGAAAAACTCCATTTTGTGATCTGGTGTTTCCCTGGGGAGTTACAGCAATGTATATCTTAGAAATGGCAGAAAACTCAATTCAACCAGAACGTGTTTCTTTTCAACCAAAGCTCAGATTCGAACAACAAACACATATTAGTAGTGTCCTGATTCGGGAAAGCTAAAAAAACACTCCATTTTGTGATCTGGTGTTTCCCTGGGGAGTTACAGCAATGTATATCTTAGAAATGGCAAAAGAACTCAATTCAACCAGAAAGTGTTTCTTTTGAACCAAAGCTCAAATTCGAACAACAAACACATATTAGTAGTGTCCTTAGTCGGGAAAGCTAAAAAAACCACTCCATTTTGTGATCTGGTGTTTCCCTGGGGAGTTACAGCAAAGTGTATCTTAGAAATGGCAGAAAAACTCAATTCAACCAGAAAGTGTTTCTTTTGAACCAAAGCTCAGATTCGAACAACAAACACATATTAGTAGTGTCCTGAGTCGGGAAAGCTAAAGAAAAACTCCATTTTGTGATCTGGTGTTTCCCTGGGGAGTTACAGCAAAGTGTATCTTAGAAATGGCAGAAAAACTCAATTCAACCAGAAAGTGTTTCTTTTGAACCAAAGCTCAAATTCGAACAGCAAACACATATTAGTAGTGTCCTTAGTCGGGAAAGCTAAAGAAAAACTCCATTTTGTGATCTGGTGTTTCCCTGGGGAGTTACAGCAATGTATATCTTAGAAATGGCAGAAAAACTCAATTCAACCAGAACGTGTTTCTTTTCAACCAAAGCTCAGATTCGAACAACAAACACATATTAGTAGTGTCCTGATTCGGGAAAGCTAAAAAAACACTCCATTTTGTGATCTGGTGTTTCCCTGGGGAGTTACAGCAATGTATATCTTAGAAATGGCAAAAGAACTCAATTCAACCAGAAAGTGTTTCTTTTGAACCAAAGCTCAGATTCGAACAACAAACACATATTAGTAGTGTCCTGAGTCGGGAAAGCTAAAAAAACACTCCATTTTGTGATCTGGTGTTTCCCTGGGGAGTTACAGTAAAGTGTATATCAAATTGGCAAAAGAACTCAATTCAACCAGAAAGTGTTTCTTTTGAACCAAAGCTCAAATTCGAACAACAAACACATATTAGTAGTGTCCTGAGTCGGGAAAGCTAAAAAAACACTCCATTTTGTGATCTGGTGTTTCCCTGGGGAGTTACAGCAAAGTGTATCTCAAATTGGCAAAAGAACTCAATTCAATCAGAAAGTGTTTCTTTTGAACCAAAGCTCAAATTCGAACAGCAAACACATATTAGTAGTGTCCTTAGTCGGGAAAGCTAAAGAAAAACTCCATTTTGTGATCTGGTGTTTCCCTGGGGAGTTACAGCAAAGTGTATCTTAGAAATGGCAGAAAAACTCAATTCAACCAGAAAGTGTTTCTTTTGAACCAAAGCTCAGATTCGAACAACAAACACATATTAGTAGTGTCCTTAGTCGGGAAAGCTAAAAAAACACTCCATTTTGTGATCTGGTGTTTCCCTGGGGAGTTACAGCAAAGTGTATCTTAGAAATGGCAGAAAAACTCAATTCAACCAGAACCTGTTTCTTTTGAACCAAAGCTCAGATTCGAACAACAAACAAATATTAGTAGTGTCCTTAGTCGGGAAAGCTAAAAAAACACTCCATTTTGTGATCTGGTGTTTCCCTGGGGAGTTACAGTAAAGTGTATATCAAATTGGCAAAAGAACTCAATTCAACCAGAAAGTGTTTCTTTTGAACCAAAGCTCAAATTCGAACAACAAACACATATTAGTAGTGTCCTGAGTCGGGAAAGTTAAAAAAACACTCCATTTTGTGATCTGGTGTTTCCCTGGGGAGTTACAGCAAAGTGTATCTCAAATTGGCAAAAGAACTCAATTCAATCAGAAAGTGTTTCTTTTGAACCAAAGCTCAAATTCGAACAGCAAACACATATTAGTAGTGTCCTTAGTCGGGAAAGCTAAAGAAAAACTCCATTTTGTGATCTGGTGTTTCCCTGGGGAGTTACAGCAATGTATATCTTAGAAATGGCAGAAAAACTCAATTCAACCAGAACGTGTTTTTTTTCAACCAAAGCTCAGATTCGAACAACAAACACATATTAGTAGTGTCCTTAGTCGGGAAAGCTAAAAAAACACTCCATTTTGTGATCTGGTGTTTCCCTGGGGAGTTACAGTAAAGTGTATATCAAATTGGCAAAAGAACTCAATTCAACCAGAAAGTGTTTCTTTTGAACCAAAGCTCAAATTCGAACAACAAACACATATTAGTAGTGTCCTGAGTCGGGAAAGCTAAAAAAAACACTCCATTTTGTGATCTGGTGTTTCCCTGGGGAGTTACAGCAATGTATATCTTAGAAATGGCAGAAAAACTCAATTCAACCAGAACGTGTTTTTTTTCAACCAAAGCTCAGATTCGAACAACAAACACATATTAGTAGTGTCCTTAGTCGGGAAAGCTAAAAAAACACTCCATTTTGTGATCTGATGTTTCCCTGGGGAGTTACAGTAAAGTGTATATCAAATTGGCAAAAGAACTCAATTCAACCAGAAAGTGTTTCTTTTGAACCAAAGCTCAAATTCGAACAACAAACACATATTAGTAGTGTCCTGAGTCGGGAAAGCTAAAAAAAACACTCCATTTTGTGATCTGGTGTTTCCCTGGGGAGTTACAGCAAAGTGTATCTTAGAAATGGAATAAAAACTCAATTAAACCAGAACCTGTTTCTTTTGAACCAAAGCTCAAATTCGAACAGCAAACACATATTAGTAGTGTCCTTAGTCGGGAAAGCTAAAAAAACACTCCATTTTCTGATCTGGTGTTTCCCTGGGGAGTTACAGTAAAGTGTATATCAAATTGGCAAAAGAACTCAATTCAACCAGAAAGTGTTTCTTTTGAACCAAAGCTCAAATTCGAACAACAAACACATATTAGTAGTGTCCTGAGTCGGGAAAGCTAAAAAAACACTCCATTTTGTGATCTGGTGTTTCCCTGGGGAGTTACAGCAAAGTGTATCTTAGAAATGGCATAAAAACTCAATTCAACCAGAAAGTGTTTCTTTTGAACCAAAGCTCAGATTCGAACAACAAACACATATTAGTAGTGTCCTGAGTCGGGAAAGCTAAAAAAACACTCCATTTTGTGATCTGGTGTTTCCCTGGGGAGTTACAGTAAAGTGTATATCAAATTGGCAAAAGAACTCAATTCAACCAGAAAGTGTTTCTTTTGAACCAAAGCTCAAATTCGAACAACAAACACATATTAGTAGTGTCCTGAGTCGGGAAAGCTAAAAAAACACTCCATTTTGTGATCTGGTGTTTCCCTGGGGAGTTACAGCAAAGTGTATCTCAAATTGGCAAAAGAACTCAATTCAATCAGAAAGTGTTTCTTTTGAACCAAAGCTCAAATTCGAACAGCAAACACATATTAGTAGTGTCCTTAGTCGGGAAAGCTAAAGAAAAACTCCATTTTGTGATCTGGTGTTTCCCTGGGGAGTTACAGCAAAGTGTATCTTAGAAATGGCAGAAAAACTCAATTCAACCAGAAAGTGTTTCTTTTGAACCAAAGCTCAGATTCGAACAACAAACACATATTAGTAGTGTCCTTAGTCGGGAAAGCTAAAAAAACACTCCATTTTGTGATCTGGTGTTTCCCTGGGGAGTTACAGCAAAGTGTATCTTAGAAATGGCAGAAAAACTCAATTCAACCAGAACCTGTTTCTTTTGAACCAAAGCTCAGATTCGAACAACAAACAAATATTAGTAGTGTCCTTAGTCGGGAAAGCTAAAAAAACACTCCATTTTGTGATCTGGTGTTTCCCTGGGGAGTTACAGTAAAGTGTATATCAAATTGGCAGAAAAACTCAATTCAACCAGAAAGTGTTTTTTTTCAACCAAAGCTCAGATTCGAACAACAAACACATATTAGTAGTGTCCTTAGTCGGGAAAGCTAAAAAAACACTCCATTTTGTGATCTGGTGTTTCCCTGGGGAGTTACAGTAAAGTGTATATCAAATTGGCAAAAGAACTCAATTCAACCAGAAAGTGTTTCTTTTGAACCAAAGCTCAAATTCGAACAACAAACACATATTAGTAGTGTCCTGAGTCGGGAAAGCTAAAAAAACAGTCCATTTTGTGATCTGGTGTTTCCCTGGGGAGTTACAGCAAAGTGTATCTCAAATTGGCAAAAGAACTCAATTCAATCAGAAAGTGTTTCTTTTGAACCAAAGCTCAAATTCGAACAGCAAACACATATTAGTAGTGTCCTTAGTCGGGAAAGCTAAAGAAAAACTCCATTTTGTGATCTGGTGTTTCCCTGGGGAGTTACAGTAAAGTGTATCTTAGAAATGGCAGAAAAACTCAATTCAACCAGAAAGTGTTTCTTTTGCACCAAAGCTCAGATTCGAACAACAAACACATATTAGTAGTGTCCTTAGTCGGGAAAGCTAAAAAAACACTCCATTTTGTGATCTGGTGTTTCCCTGGGGAGTTACAGCAAAGTGTATCTTAGAAATGGCAGAAAAACTCAATTCAACCAGAACCTGTTTCTTTTGAACCAAAGCTCAGATTCGAACAACAAACACATATTAGTAGTGTCCTTAGTCGGGAAAGCTAAAAAAAACACTCCATTTTGTGATCTGGTGTTTCCCTGAGGAGTTACAGCAAAGTGTATCTTAGAAATGGCAGAAAAACTCAATTCAACCAGAAAGTGTTTCTTTTGAACCAAAGCTCAGATTCGAACAACAAACACATATTAGTAGTGTCCTTAGTCGGGAAAGCTAAAAAAACACTCCATTTTGTGATCTGGTGTTTCCCTGGGGAGTTACAGCAAAGTGTATCTTAGAAATGGCAGAAAAACTCAATTCAACCAGAACCTGTTTCTTTTGAACCAAAGCTCAGATTCGAACAACAAACACATATTAGTAGTGTCCTTAGTCGGGAAAGCTAAAAAAAACACTCCATTTTGTGATCTGGTGTTTCCCTGAGGAGTTACAGCAAAGTGTATCTTAGAAATGGCAGAAAAACTCAATTCAACCAGAAAGTGTTTCTTTTGAACCAAAGCTCAGATTCGAACAACAAACACATATTAGTAGTGTCCTCAGTCGGGAAAGCTAAAAAAACACTCCATTTTGTGATCTGGTGTTTCCCTGGGGAGTTACAGTAAAGTGTATATCAAATTGGCAAAAGAACTCAATTCAACCAGAAAGTGTTTCTTTTGAACCAAAGCTCAAATTCGAACAACAAACACATATTAGTAGTGTCCTGAGTCGGGAAAGTTAAAAAAACACTCCATTTTGTGATCTGGTGTTTCCCTGGGGAGTTACAGCAAAGTGTATCTCAAATTGGCAAAAGAACTCAATTCAATCAGAAAGTGTTTCTTTTGAACCAAAGCTCAAATTCGAACAGCAAACACATATTAGTAGTGTCCTTAGTCGGGAAAGCTAAAGAAAAACTCCATTTTGTGATCTGGTGTTTCCCTGGGGAGTTACAGCAATGTATATCTTAGAAATGGCAGAAAAACTCAATTCAACCAGAACGTGTTTTTTTTCAACCAAAGCTCAGATTCGAACAACAAACACATATTAGTAGTGTCCTTAGTCGGGAAAGCTAAAAAAACACTCCATTTTGTGATCTGGTGTTTCCCTGGGGAGTTACAGTAAAGTGTATATCAAATTGGCAAAAGAACTCAATTCAACCAGAAAGTGTTTCTTTTGAACCAAAGCTCAAATTCGAACAACAAACACATATTAGTAGTGTCCTGAGTCGGGAAAGCTAAAAAAAACACTCCATTTTGTGATCTGGTGTTTCCCTGGGGAGTTACAGCAATGTATATCTTAGAAATGGCAGAAAAACTCAATTCAACCAGAACGTGTTTTTTTTCAACCAAAGCTCAGATTCGAACAACAAACACATATTAGTAGTGTCCTTAGTCGGGAAAGCTAAAAAAACACTCCATTTTGTGATCTGGTGTTTCCCTGGGGAGTTACAGTAAAGTGTATATCAAATTGGCAAAAGAACTCAATTCAACCAGAAAGTGTTTCTTTTGAACCAAAGCTCAAATTCGAACAACAAACACATATTAGTAGTGTCCTGAGTCGGGAAAGCTAAAAAAAACACTCCATTTTGTGATCTGGTGTTTCCCTGGGGAGTTACAGCAAAGTGTATCTTAGAAATGGAATAAAAACTCAATTAAACCAGAACCTGTTTCTTTTGAACCAAAGCTCAAATTCGAACAGCAAACACATATTAGTAGTGTCCTTAGTCGGGAAAGCTAAAAAAACACTCCATTTTCTGATCTGGTGTTTCCCTGGGGAGTTACAGTAAAGTGTATATCAAATTGGCAAAAGAACTCAATTCAACCAGAAAGTGTTTCTTTTGAACCAAAGCTCAAATTCGAACAACAAACACATATTAGTAGTGTCCTGAGTCGGGAAAGCTAAAAAAACACTCCATTTTGTGATCTGGTGTTTCCCTGGGGAGTTACAGCAAAGTGTATCTTAGAAATGGCATAAAAACTCAATTAAACCAGAAAGTGTTTCTTTTGAAACAAAGCTCAAATTCGAACAACAAACACATATTAGTAGTGTCCTTAGTCGGGAAAGCTAAAAAAACACTCCATTTTGTGATCTGGTGTTTCCCTGGGGAGTTACAGCAATGTATATCTTAGAAATGGCAGAAAAACTCAATTCAACCAGAACGTGTTTCTTTTCAACCAAAGCTCAGATTCGAACAACAAACACATATTAGTAGTGTCCTGATTCGGGAAAGCTAAAAAAACACTCCATTTTGTGATCTGGTGTTTCCCTGGGGAGTTACAGCAATGTATATCTTAGAAATGGCAAAAGAACTCAATTAAACCAGAAAGTGTTTCTTTTGAACCAAAGCTCAGATTCGAACAACAAACACATATTAGTAGTGTCCTCAGTCGGGAAAGCTAAAAAAACACTCCATTTTGTGATCTGGTGTTTCCCTGGGGAGTTACAGTAAAGTGTATATCAAATTGGCAAAAGAACTCAATTCAACCAGAAAGTGTTTCTTTTGAACCAAAGCTCAAATTCGAACAACAAACACATATTAGTAGTGTCCTGAGTCGGGAAAGTTAAAAAAACACTCCATTTTGTGATCTGGTGTTTCCCTGGGGAGTTACAGCAAAGTGTATCTCAAATTGGCAAAAGAACTCAATTCAATCAGAAAGTGTTTCTTTTGAACCAAAGCTCAAATTCGAACAGCAAACACATATTAGTAGTGTCCTTAGTCGGGAAAGCTAAAGAAAAACTCCATTTTGTGATCTGGTGTTTCCCTGGGGAGTTACAGCAAAGTGTATCTTAGAAATGGCAGAAAAACTCAATTCAACCAGAACCTGTTTCTTTTGAACCAAAGCTCAGATTCGAACAACAAACACATATTAGTAGTGTCCTTAGTCGGGAAAGCTAAAAAAAACACTCCATTTTGTGATCTGGTGTTTCCCTGAGGAGTTACAGCAAAGTGTATCTTAGAAATGGCAGAAAAACTCAATTCAACCAGAAAGTGTTTCTTTTGAACCAAAGCTCAGATTCGAACAACAAACACATATTAGTAGTGTCCTCAGTCGGGAAAGCTAAAAAAACACTCCATTTTGTGATCTGGTGTTTCCCTGGGGAGTTACAGTAAAGTGTATATCAAATTGGCAAAAGAACTCAATTCAACCAGAAAGTGTTTCTTTTGAACCAAAGCTCAAATTCGAACAACAAACACATATTAGTAGTGTCCTGAGTCGGGAAAGTTAAAAAAACACTCCATTTTGTGATCTGGTGTTTCCCTGGGGAGTTACAGCAAAGTGTATCTCAAATTGGCAAAAGAACTCAATTCAATCAGAAAGTGTTTCTTTTGAACCAAAGCTCAAATTCGAACAGCAAACACATATTAGTAGTGTCCTTAGTCGGGAAAGCTAAAGAAAAACTCCATTTTGTGATCTGGTGTTTCCCTGGGGAGTTACAGCAATGTATATCTTAGAAATGGCAGAAAAACTCAATTCAACCAGAACGTGTTTTTTTTCAACCAAAGCTCAGATTCGAACAACAAACACATATTAGTAGTGTCCTTAGTCGGGAAAGCTAAAAAAACACTCCATTTTGTGATCTGGTGTTTCCCTGGGGAGTTACAGTAAAGTGTATATCAAATTGGCAAAAGAACTCAATTCAACCAGAAAGTGTTTCTTTTGAACCAAAGCTCAAATTCGAACAACAAACACATATTAGTAGTGTCCTGAGTCGGGAAAGCTAAAAAAAACACTCCATTTTGTGATCTGGTGTTTCCCTGGGGAGTTACAGCAATGTATATCTTAGAAATGGCAGAAAAACTCAATTCAACCAGAACGTGTTTTTTTTCAACCAAAGCTCAGATTCGAACAACAAACACATATTAGTAGTGTCCTTAGTCGGGAAAGCTAAAAAAACACTCCATTTTGTGATCTGGTGTTTCCCTGGGGAGTTACAGTAAAGTGTATATCAAATTGGCAAAAGAACTCAATTCAACCAGAAAGTGTTTCTTTTGAACCAAAGCTCAAATTCGAACAACAAACACATATTAGTAGTGTCCTGAGTCGGGAAAGCTAAAAAAAACACTCCATTTTGTGATCTGGTGTTTCCCTGGGGAGTTACAGCAAAGTGTATCTTAGAAATGGAATAAAAACTCAATTAAACCAGAACCTGTTTCTTTTGAACCAAAGCTCAAATTCGAACAGCAAACACATATTAGTAGTGTCCTTAGTCGGGAAAGCTAAAAAAACACTCCATTTTCTGATCTGGTGTTTCCCTGGGGAGTTACAGTAAAGTGTATATCAAATTGGCAAAAGAACTCAATTCAACCAGAAAGTGTTTCTTTTGAACCAAAGCTCAAATTCGAACAACAAACACATATTAGTAGTGTCCTGAGTCGGGAAAGCTAAAAAAACACTCCATTTTGTGATCTGGTGTTTCCCTGGGGAGTTACAGCAAAGTGTATCTTAGAAATGGCATAAAAACTCAATTAAACCAGAAAGTGTTTCTTTTGAAACAAAGCTCAAATTCGAACAACAAACACATATTAGTAGTGTCCTTAGTCGGGAAAGCTAAAAAAACACTCCATTTTGTGATCTGGTGTTTCCCTGGGGAGTTACAGCAATGTATATCTTAGAAATGGCAGAAAAACTCAATTCAACCAGAACGTGTTTCTTTTCAACCAAAGCTCAGATTCGAACAACAAACACATATTAGTAGTGTCCTGATTCGGGAAAGCTAAAAAAACACTCCATTTTGTGATCTGGTGTTTCCCTGGGGAGTTACAGCAATGTATATCTTAGAAATGGCAAAAGAACTCAATTAAACCAGAAAGTGTTTCTTTTGAACCAAAGCTCAGATTCGAACAACAAACACATATTAGTAGTGTCCTGAGTCGGGAAAGCTAAAAAAACACTCCATTTTGTGATCTGGTGTTTCCCTGGGGAGTTACAGTAAAGTGTATATCAAATTGGCAAAAGAACTCAATTCAACCAGAAAGTGTTTCTTTTGAACCAAAGCTCAAATTCGAACAACAAACACATATTAGTAGTGTCCTGAGTCGGGAAAGCTAAAAAAACACTCCATTTTGTGATCTGGTGTTTCCCTGGGGAGTTACAGCAAAGTGTATCTCAAATTGGCAAAAGAACTCAATTCAACCAGAAAGTGTTTCTTTTGAACCAAAGCTCAGATTCGAACAACAAACATATATTAGTAGTGTCCTCAGTCGGGAAAGCTAAAAAAACACTCCATTTTGTGATCTGGTGTTTCCCTGGGGAGTTACAGCAAAGTGTATCTTAGAAATGGCAGAAAAACTCAATTCAACCAGAAAGTGTTTCTTTTGAACCAAAGCTCAGATTCGAACAACAAACACATATTAGTAGTGTCCTTAGTCGGGGAAGCCTAAAAAACACTCCATTTTGTGATCTGGTGTTTCCCTGGGGAGTTACAGCAAAGTGTATCTTAGAAATGGCAGAAAAACTCAATTCAACCAGAACCTGTTTCTTTTGAACTAAAGCTCAGATTCGAACAACAAACACATATTAGTAGTGTCCTGAGTCGGGAAAGCTAAAAAAACACTCCATTTTGTGATCTGGTGTTTCCCTGGGGAGTTACAGTAAAGTGTATATCAAATTGGCAAAAGAACTCAATTCAACCAGAAAGTGTTTCTTTTGAACCAAAGCTCAAATTCAAACAACAAACACATATTAGTAGTGTCCTGAGTCGGGAAAGGTAAAAAAACACTCCATTTTGTGATCTGGTGTTTCCCTGGGGAGTTACAGCAAAGTGTATCTTAGAAATGGCAGAAAAACTCAATTCAACCAGAAAGTGTTTCTTTTCAACCAAAGCTCAGATTCGAACAACAAACACATATTAGTAGTGTCCTTAGTCGGGAAAGCTAAAAAAACACTCCATTTTGTGATCTGGTGTTTCCCTGAGGAGTTACAGCAAAGTGTATCTTAGAAATGGCAGAAAAACTCCATTCAACCAGAAAGTGTTTCTTTTGAACCAAAGCTCAGATTCGAACAACAAACACATATTAGTAGTGTCCTCAGTCGGGAAAGCTAAAAAAACACTCCATTTTGTGATCTGGTGTTTCCTTGGGGAGTTACAGCAAAGTGTATCTTAGAAATGGCAGAAAAACTCAATTCAACCAGAAAGTGTTTCTTTTGAACCAAAGCTCAGATTCGAACAACAAACACATATTAGTAGTGTCCTTAGTCGGGAAAGCTGAAAAAACACTCCATTTTGTGATCTGGTGTTTCCCTGGGGAGTTACAGCAAAGTGTATCTTAGAAATGGCAGAAAAACTCAATTCAACCAGAACCTGTTTCTTTTGAACCAAAGCTCAGATTCGAACAACAAACACATATTAGTAGTGTCCTTAGTCGGGAAAGCTAAAAAAACACTCCATTTTGTGATCTGGTGTTTCCCTGAGGAGTTACAGCAAAGTGTATCTTAGAAATGGCAGAAAAACTCAATTCAACCAGAACGTGTTTCTTTTGAACTAAAGCTCAGATTCGAACAACAAACACCTATTAGTAGTGTCCTCAGTCGGGAAAGCTAAAAAAACACTCCATTTTGTGATCTGGTGTTTCCCTGGGGAGTTACAGCAATGTATATCTTAGAAATGGCAGAAAAACTCAATTCAACCAGAAAGTGTTTCTTTTCAACCAAAGCTCAAATTCGAACAGCAAACACATATTAGTAGTGTCCTTAGTCGGGAAAGCTAAAGAAAAACTCCATTTTGTGATCTGGTGTTTCCCTGGGGAGTTACAGCAAAGTGTATCTTAGAAATGGCAGAAAAACTCAATTCAACCAGAAAGTGTTTCTTTTGAACCAAAGCTCAGATTCGAACAACAAACACATATTAGTAGTGTCCTTAGTCGGGAAAGCTAAAAAAACACTCCATTTTGTGATCTGGTGTTTCCCTGGGGAGTTACAGCAAAGTGTATCTTAGAAATGGCAGAAAAACTCAATTCAACCAGAACGTGTTTCTTTTCAACCAAAGCTCAGATTCGAACAACAAACACATATTAGTAGTGTCCTGATTCGGGAAAGCTAAAAAAACACTCCATTTTGTGATCTGGTGTTTCCCTGGGGAGTTACAGCAATGTATATCTTAGAAATGGCAGAAAAACTCAATTCAACCAGAAAGTGTTTCTTTTCAACCAAAGCTCAGATTCGAACAACAAACACATATTAGTAGTGTCCTGATTCGGGAAAGCTAAAAAAACACTCCATTTTGTGATCTGGTGTTTCCCTGGGGAGTTACAGTAAAGTGTATATCAAATTGGCAAAAGAACTCAATTCAACCAGAAAGTGTTTCTTTTGAACCAAAGCTCAAATTCGAACAACAAACACATATTAGTAGTGTCCTTAGTCGGGAAAGCTAAAAAAACACTCCATTTTGTGATCTGGTGTTTCCCTGGGGAGTTACAGCAAAGTGTATCTTAGAAATGGCAGAAAAACTCAATTCAACCAGAACCTGTTTCTTTTGAACCAAAGCTCAGATTCGAACAACAAACACATATTAGTAGTGTCCTTAGTCGGGAAAGCTAAAAAAACACTCCATTTTGTGATCTGGTGTTTCCCTGAGGAGTTACAGCAAAGTGTATCTTAGAAATGGCAGAAAAACTCAATTCAACCAGAACGTGTTTCTTTTGAACTAAAGCTCAGATTCGAACAACAAACACCTATTAGTAGTGTCCTCAGTCGGGAAAGCTAAAAAAACACTCCATTTTGTGATCTGGTGTTTCCCTGGGGAGTTACAGCAATGTATATCTTAGAAATGGCAGAAAAACTCAATTCAACCAGAAAGTGTTTCTTTTCAACCAAAGCTCAAATTCGAACAGCAAACACATATTAGTAGTGTCCTTAGTCGGGAAAGCTAAAGAAAAACTCCATTTTGTGATCTGGTGTTTCCCTGGGGAGTTACAGCAAAGTGTATCTTAGAAATGGCAGAAAAACTCAATTCAACCAGAAAGTGTTTCTTTTGAACCAAAGCTCAGATTCGAACAACAAACACATATTAGTAGTGTCCTTAGTCGGGAAAGCTAAAAAAACACTCCATTTTGTGATCTGGTGTTTCCCTGGGGAGTTACAGCAAAGTGTATCTTAGAAATGGCAGAAAAACTCAATTCAACCAGAACGTGTTTCTTTTCAACCAAAGCTCAGATTCGAACAACAAACACATATTAGTAGTGTCCTGATTCGGGAAAGCTAAAAAAACACTCCATTTTGTGATCTGGTGTTTCCCTGGGGAGTTACAGCAATGTATATCTTAGAAATGGCAGAAAAACTCAATTCAACCAGAACGTGTTTCTTTTCAACCAAAGCTCAGATTCGAACAACAAACACATATTAGTAGTGTCCTGATTCGGGAAAGCTAAAAAAACACTCCATTTTGTGATCTGGTGTTTCCCTGGGGAGTTACAGTAAAGTGTATATCAAATTGGCAAAAGAACTCAATTCAACAAGAAAGTGTTTCTTTTGAACCAAAGCTCAAATTCGAACAACAAACACATATTAGTAGTGTCCTTAGTCGGGAAAGCTAAAAAAACACTCCATTTTGTGATCTGGTGTTTCCCTGGGGAGTTACAGCAAAGTGTATCTTAGAAATGGCAGAAAAACTCAATTCAACCAGAACCTGTTTCTTTTGAACTAAAGCTCAGATTCGAACAACAAACACATATTAGTAGTGTCCTGAGTCGGGAAAGCTAAAAAAACACTCCATTTTGTGATCTGGTGTTTCCCTGGGGAGTTACAGTAAAGTGTATATCAAATTGGCAAAAGAACTCAATTCAACCAGAAAGTGTTTCTTTTGAACCAAAGCTCAAATTCAAACAACAAACACATATTAGTAGTGTCCTGAGTCGGGAAAGGTAAAAAAACACTCCATTTTGTGATCTGGTGTTTCCCTGGGGAGTTACAGCAAAGTGTATCTTAGAAATGGCAGAAAAACTCAATTCAACCAGAAAGTGTTTCTTTTCAACCAAAGCTCAGATTCGAACAACAAACACATATTAGTAGTGTCCTTAGTCGGGAAAGCTAAAAAAACACTCCATTTTGTGATCTGGTGTTTCCCTGAGGAGTTACAGCAAAGTGTATCTTAGAAATGGCAGAAAAACTCCATTCAACCAGAAAGTGTTTCTTTTGAACCAAAGCTCAGATTCGAACAACAAACACATATTAGTAGTGTCCTCAGTCGGGAAAGCTAAAAAAACACTCCATTTTGTGATCTGGTGTTTCCCTGGGGAGTTACAGCAAAGTGTATCTTAGAAATGGCAGAAAAACTCAATTCAACCAGAAAGTGTTTCTTCTGAACCAAAGCTCAGATTCGAACAACAAACACATATTAGTAGTGTCCTTAGTCGGGGAAGCCTAAAAAACACTCCATTTTGTGATCTGGTGTTTCCCTGGGGAGTTACAGCAAAGTGTATCTTAGAAATGGCAGAAAAACTCAATTCAACCAGAACCTGTTTCTTTTGAACTAAAGCTCAGATTCGAACAACAAACACATATTAGTAGTGTCCTGAGTCGGGAAAGCTAAAAAAACACTCCATTTTGTGATCTGGTGTTTCCCTGGGGAGTTACAGTAAAGTGTATATCAAATTGGCAAAAGAACTCAATTCAACCAGAAAGTGTTTCTTTTGAACCAAAGCTCAAATTCAAACAACAAACACATATTAGTAGTGTCCTGAGTCGGGAAAGGTAAAAAAACACTCCATTTTGTGATCTGGTGTTTCCCTGGGGAGTTACAGCAAAGTGTATCTTAGAAATGGCAGAAAAACTCAATTCAACCAG
The DNA here is from genome assembly GCF_051295495.1 of Thamnophis sirtalis. NCBI lineage: Eukaryota > Metazoa > Chordata > Lepidosauria > Squamata > Natricidae > Thamnophis > Thamnophis sirtalis. Next base: position 37,823 of record NW_028261435.1, read on the forward strand.
AAAGTGTTTCTTTTCAACCAAAGCTCAGATTCGAACAACAAACACATATTAGTAGTGTCCTTAGTCGGGAAAGCTAAAAAAACACTCCATTTTGTGATCTGGTGTTTCCCTGAGGAGTTACAGCAAAGTGTATCTTAGAAATGGCAGAAAAACTCCATTCAACCAGAAAGTGTTTCTTTTGAACCAAAGCTCAGATTCGAACAACAAACACATATTAGTAGTGTCCTCAGTCGGGAAAGCTAAAAAAACACTCCATTTTGTGATCTGGTGTTTCCCTGGGGAGTTACAGCAAAGTGTATCTTAGAAATGGCAGAAAAACTCAATTCAACCAGAACCTGTTTCTTTTGAACCAAAGCTCAGATTCGAACAACAAACACATATTAGTAGTGTCCTTAGTCGGGAAAGCTAAAAAAACACTCCATTTTGTGATCTGGTGTTTCCCTGAGGAGTTACAGCAAAGTGTATCTTAGAAATGGCAGAAAAACTCAATTCAACCAGAACGTGTTTCTTTTGAACTAAAGCTCAGATTCGAACAACAAACACCTATTAGTAGTGTCCTCAGTCGGGAAAGCTAAAAAAACACTCCATTTTGTGATCTGGTGTTTCCCTGGGGAGTTACAGCAATGTATATCTTAGAAATGGCAGAAAAACTCAATTCAACCAGAAAGTGTTTCTTTTCAACCAAAGCTCAAATTCGAACAGCAAACACATATTAGTAGTGTCCTTAGTCGGGAAAGCTAAAGAAAAACTCCATTTTGTGATCTGGTGTTTCCCTGGGGAGTTACAGCAAAGTGTATCTTAGAAATGGCAGAAAAACTCAATTCAACCAGAAAGTGTTTCTTTTGAACCAAAGCTCAGATTCGAACAACAAACACATATTAGTAGTGTCCTTAGTCGGGAAAGCTAAAAAAACACTCCATTTTGTGATCTGGTGTTTCCCTGGGGAGTTACAGCAAAGTGTATCTTAGAAATGGCAGAAAAACTCAATTCAACCAGAACGTGTTTCTTTTCAACCAAAGCTCAGATTCGAACAACAAACACATATTAGTAGTGTCCTGATTCGGGAAAGCTAAAAAAACACTCCATTTTGTGATCTGGTGTTTCCCTGGGGAGTTACAGCAATGTATATCTTAGAAATGGCAGAAAAACTCAATTCAACCAGAACGTGTTTCTTTTCAACCAAAGCTCAGATTCGAACAACAAACACATATTAGTAGTGTCCTGATTCGGGAAAGCTAAAAAAACACTCCATTTTGTGATCTGGTGTTTCCCTGGGGAGTTACAGTAAAGTGTATATCAAATTGGCAAAAGAACTCAATTCAACCAGAAAGTGTTTCTTTTGAACCAAAGCTCAAATTCGAACAACAAACACATATTAGTAGTGTCCTTAGTCGGGAAAGCTAAAAAAACACTCCATTTTGTGATCTGGTGTTTCCCTGGGGAGTTACAGCAAAGTGTATCTTAGAAATGGCAGAAAAACTCAATTCAACCAGAACCTGTTTCTTTTGAACCAAAGCTCAGATTCGAACAACAAACACATATTAGTAGTGTCCTTAGTCGGGAAAGCTAAAAAAACACTCCATTTTGTGATCTGGTGTTTCCCTGAGGAGTTACAGCAAAGTGTATCTTAGAAATGGCAGAAAAACTCAATTCAACCAGAACGTGTTTCTTTTGAACTAAAGCTCAGATTCGAACAACAAACACATATTAGTAGTGTCCTGAGTCGGGAAAGGTAAAAAAACACTCCATTTTGTGATCTGGTGTTTCCCTGGGGAGTTACAGCAAAGTGTATCTTAGAAATGGCAGAAAAACTCAATTCAACCAGAAAGTGTTTCTTTTCAACCAAAGCTCAGATTCGAACAACAAACACATATTAGTAGTGTCCTTAGTCGGGAAAGCTAAAAAAACACTCCATTTTGTGATCTGGTGTTTCCCTGAGGAGTTACAGCAAAGTGTATCTTAGAAATGGCAGAAAAACTCCATTCAACCAGAAAGTGTTTCTTTTGAACCAAAGCTCAGATTCGAACAACAAACACATATTAGTAGTGTCCTCAGTCGGGAAAGCTAAAAAAACACTCCATTTTGTGATCTGGTGTTTCCCTGGGGAGTTACAGCAAAGTGTATCTTAGAAATGGCAGAAAAACTCAATTCAACCAGAAAGTGTTTCTTTTGAACCAAAGCTCAGATTCGAACAACAAACACATATTAGTAGTGTCCTTAGTCGGGAAAGCTGAAAAAACACTCCATTTTGTGATCTGGTGTTTCCCTGGGGAGTTACAGCAAAGTGTATCTTAGAAATGGCAGAAAAACTCAATTCAACCAGAACCTGTTTCTTTTGAACCAAAGCTCAGATTCGAACAACAAACACATATTAGTAGTGTCCTTAGTCGGGAAAGCTAAAAAAACACTCCATTTTGTGATCTGGTGTTTCCCTGAGGAGTTACAGCAAAGTGTATCTTAGAAATGGCAGAAAAACTCAATTCAACCAGAACGTGTTTCTTTTCAACCAAAGCTCAGATTCGAACAACAAACACATATTAGTAGTGTCCTGATTCGGGAAAGCTAAAAAAACACTCCATTTTGTGATCTGGTGTTTCCCTGGGGAGTTACAGCAATGTATATCTTAGAAATGGCAGAAAAACTCAATTCAACCAGAACGTGTTTCTTTTCAACCAAAGCTCAGATTCGAACAACAAACACATATTAGTAGTGTCCTGATTCGGGAAAGCTAAAAAAACACTCCATTTTGTGATCTGGTGTTTCCCTGGGGAGTTACAGTAAAGTGTATATCAAATTGGCAAAAGAACTCAATTCAACCAGAAAGTGTTTCTTTTGAACCAAAGCTCAAATTCGAACAACAAACACATATTAGTAGTGTCCTTAGTCGGGAAAGCTAAAAAAACACTCCATTTTGTGATCTGGTGTTTCCCTGGGGAGTTACAGCAAAGTGTATCTTAGAAATGGCAGAAAAACTCAATTCAACCAGAACCTGTTTCTTTTGAACCAAAGCTCAGATTCGAACAACAAACACATATTAGTAGTGTCCTTAGTCGGGAAAGCTAAAAAAAACACTCCATTTTGTGATCTGGTGTTTCCCTGAGGAGTTACAGCAAAGTGTATCTTAGAAATGGCAGAAAAACTCAATTCAACCAGAACGTGTTTCTTTTGAACTAAAGCTCAGATTCGAACAACAAACACATATTAGTAGTGTCCTGAGTCGGGAAAGTTAAAAAAACACTCCATTTTGTGATCTGGTGTTTCCCTGGGGAGTTACAGCAAAGTGTATCTTAGAAATGGCAGAAAAACTCAATTCAACCAGAAAGTGTTTCTTTTCAACCAAAGCTCAGATTCGAACAACAAACACATATTAGTAGTGTCCTTAGTCGGGAGAGCTAAAAAAACACTCCATTTTGTGATCTGGTGTTTCCCTGAGGAGTTACAGCAAAGTGTATCTTAGAAATGGCAGAAAAACTCCATTCAACCAGAAAGTGTTTCTTTTGAACCAAAGCTCAGATTCGAACAACAAACACATATTAGTAGTGTCCTCAGTCGGGAAAGCTAAAAAAACACTCCATTTTGTGATCTGGTGTTTCCCTGGGGAGTTACAGCAAAGTGTATCTTAGAAATGGCAGAAAAACTCAATTCAACCAGAAAGTGTTTCTTTTGAACCAAAGCTCAGATTCGAACAACAAACACATATTAGTAGTGTCCTTAGTCGGGAAAGCTGAAAAAACACTCCATTTTGTGATCTGGTGTTTCCCTGGGGAGTTACAGCAAAGTGTATCTTAGAAATGGCAGAAAAACTCAATTCAACCAGAACCTGTTTCTTTTGAACCAAAGCTCAGATTCGAACAACAAACACATATTAGTAGTGTCCTTAGTCGGGAAAGCTAAAAAAACACTCCATTTTGTGATCTGGTGTTTCCCTGAGGAGTTACAGCAAAGTGTATCTTAGAAATGGCAGAAAAACTCAATTCAACCAGAACGTGTTTCTTTTGAACTAAAGCTCAGATTCGAACAACAAACACCTATTAGTAGTGTCCTCAGTCGGGAAAGCTAAAAAAACACTCCATTTTGTGATCTGGTGTTTCCCTGGGGAGTTACAGCAATGTATATCTTAGAAATGGCAGAAAAACTCAATTCAACCAGAAAGTGTTTCTTTTCAACCAAAGCTCAAATTCGAACAGCAAACACATATTAGTAGTGTCCTTAGTCGGGAAAGCTAAAGAAAAACTCCATTTTGTGATCTGGTGTTTCCCTGGGGAGTTACAGCAAAGTGTATCTTAGAAATGGCAGAAAAACTCAATTCAACCAGAAAGTGTTTCTTTTGAACCAAAGCTCAGATTCGAACAACAAACACATATTAGTAGTGTCCTTAGTCGGGAAAGCTAAAAAAACACTCCATTTTGTGATCTGGTGTTTCCCTGGGGAGTTACAGCAAAGTGTATCTTAGAAATGGCAGAAAAACTCAATTCAACCAGAACGTGTTTCTTTTCAACCAAAGCTCAGATTCGAACAACAAACACATATTAGTAGTGTCCTGATTCGGGAAAGCTAAAAAAACACTCCATTTTGTGATCTGGTGTTTCCCTGGGGAGTTACAGCAATGTATATCTTAGAAATGGCAGAAAAACTCAATTCAACCAGAACGTGTTTCTTTTCAACCAAAGCTCAGATTCGAACAACAAACACATATTAGTAGTGTCCTGATTCGGGAAAGCTAAAAAAACACTCCATTTTGTGATCTGGTGTTTCCCTGGGGAGTTACAGTAAAGTGTATATCAAATTGGCAAAAGAACTCAATTCAACAAGAAAGTGTTTCTTTTGAACCAAAGCTCAAATTCGAACAACAAACACATATTAGTAGTGTCCTTAGTCGGGAAAGCTAAAAAAACACTCCATTTTGTGATCTGGTGTTTCCCTGGGGAGTTACAGCAAAGTGTATCTTAGAAATGGCAGAAAAACTCAATTCAACCAGAACCTGTTTCTTTTGAACTAAAGCTCAGATTCGAACAACAAACACATATTAGTAGTGTCCTGAGTCGGGAAAGCTAAAAAAACACTCCATTTTGTGATCTGGTGTTTCCCTGGGGAGTTACAGTAAAGTGTATATCAAATTGGCAAAAGAACTCAATTCAACCAGAAAGTGTTTCTTTTGAACCAAAGCTCAAATTCAAACAACAAACACATATTAGTAGTGTCCTGAGTCGGGAAAGGTAAAAAAACACTCCATTTTGTGATCTGGTGTTTCCCTGGGGAGTTACAGCAAAGTGTATCTTAGAAATGGCAGAAAAACTCAATTCAACCAGAAAGTGTTTCTTTTGAACCAAAGCTCAAATTCGAACAACAAACACATATTAGTAGTGTCCTTAGTCGGGAAAGCTAAAAAAACACTCCATTTTGTGATCTGGTATTTCCCTGGGGAGTTACAGCAAAGTGTATCTTAGAAATGGCAGAAAAACTCCATTCAACCAGAAAGTGTTTCTTTTGAACCAAAGCTCAGATTCGAACAACAAACACATATTAGTAGTGTCCTTAGTCGGGAAAGCTAAAAAAACACTCCATTTTGTGATCTGGTGTTTCCCTGGGGAGTTACAGCAAAGTGTATCTTAGAAATGGCAGAAAAACTCAATTCAACCAGAACGTGTTTCTTTTCAACCAAAGCTCAGATTCGAACAACAAACACATATTAGTAGTGTCCTGATTCGGGAAAGCTAAAAAAACACTCCATTTTGTGATCTGGTGTTTCCCTGGGGAGTTACAGCAATGTATATCTTAGAAATGGCAGAAAAACTCAATTCAACCAGAACGTGTTTCTTTTCAACCAAAGCTCAGATTCGAACAACAAACACATATTAGTAGTGTCCTGATTCGGGAAAGCTAAAAAAACACTCCATTTTGTGATCTGGTGTTTCCCTGGGGAGTTACAGTAAAGTGTATATCAAATTGGCAAAAGAACTCAATTCAACCAGAAAGTGTTTCTTTTGAACCAAAGCTCAAATTCGAACAACAAACACATATTAGTAGTGTCCTTAGTCGGGAAAGCTAAAAAAACACTCCATTTTGTGATCTGGTGTTTCCATGGGGAGTTACAGCAAAGTGTATCTTAGAAATGGCAGAAAAACTCAATTCAACCAGAACCTGTTTCTTTTGAACTAAAGCTCAGATTCGAACAACAAACACATATTAGTAGTGTCCTTAGTCGGGAAAGCTAAAAAAACACTCCATTTTGTGATCTGGTGTTTCCCTGGGGAGTTACAGTAAAGTGTATATCAAATTGGCAAAAGAACTCAATTCAACCAGAAAGTGTTTCTTTTGAACCAAAGCTCAAATTCGAACAACAAACACATATTAGTAGTGTCCTGAGTCAGGAAAGCTAAAAAAACACTCCATTTTGTGATCTGGTGTTTCCCTGGGGAGTTACAGCAAAGTGTATCTCAAATTGGCAAAAGAACTCAATTCAATCAGAAAGTGTTTCTTTTGAACCAAAGCTCAAATTCGAACAGCAAACACATATTAGTAGTGTCCTTAGTCGGGAAAGCTAAAGAAAAACTCCATTTTGTGATCTGGTGTTTCCCTGGGGAGTTACAGCAATGTATATCTTAGAAATGGCAGAAAAACTCAATTCAACCAGAACGTGTTTTTTTTCAACCAAAGCTCAGATTCGAACAACAAACACATATTAGTAGTGTCCTTAGTCGGGAAAGCTAAAAAAACACTCCATTTTGTGATCTGGTGTTTCCCTGGGGAGTTACAGCAAAGTGTATCTTAGAAATGGCAGAAAAACTCAATTCAACCAGAACGTGTTTCTTTTCAACCAAAGCTCAGATTCGAACAACAAACACATATTAGTAGTGTCCTTAGTCGGGAAAGCTAAAAAAACACTCCATTTTGTGATCTGGTGTTTCCCTGAGGAGTTACAGCAAAGTGTATCTTAGAAATGGCAGAAAAACTCCATTCAACCAGAAAGTGTTTCTTTTGAACCAAAGCTCAGATTCGAACAACAAACACATATTAGTAGTGTCCTCAGTCGGGAAAGCTAAAAAAACACTCCATTTTGTGATCTGGTGTTTCCCTGGGGAGTTACAGCAAAGTGTATCTTAGAAATGGCAGAAAAACTCAATTCAACCAGAAAGTGTTTCTTTTGAACCAAAGCTCAGATTCGAACAACAAACACATATTAGTAGTGTCCTTAGTCGGGAAAGCTAAAAAAACACTCCATTTTGTGATCTGGTGTTTCCCTGGGGAGTTACAGCAAAGTGTATCTTAGAAATGGCAGAAAAACTCAATTCAACCAGAACGTGTTTCTTTTCAACCAAAGCTCAGATTCGAACAACAAACACATATTAGTAGTGTCCTGATTCGGGAAAGCTAAAAAAACACTCCATTTTGTGATCTGGTGTTTCCCTGGGGAGTTACAGCAATGTATATCTTAGAAATGGCAGAAAAACTCAATTCAACCAGAACGTGTTTCTTTTCAACCAAAGCTCAGATTCGAACAACAAACACATATTAGTAGTGTCCTGATTCGGGAAAGCTAAAAAAACACTCCATTTTGTGATCTGGTGTTTCCCTGGGGAGTTACAGTAAAGTGTATATCAAATTGGCAAAAGAACTCAATTCAACCAGAAAGTGTTTCTTTTGAACCAAAGCTCAAATTCGAACAACAAACACATATTAGTAGTGTCCTTAGTCGGGAAAGCTAAAAAAACACTCCATTTTGTGATCTGGTGTTTCCCTGGGGAGTTACAGCAAAGTGTATCTTAGAAATGGCATAAAAACTCAATTAAACCAGAACCTGTTTCTTTTGAACCAAAGCTCAAATTCGAACAGCAAACACATATTAGTAGTGTCCTTAGTCGGGAAAGCTAAAAAAACACTCCATTTTGTGATCTGGTGTTTCCCTGGGGAGTTACAGCAAAGTGTATCTTAGAAATGGCAGAAAAACTCAATTCAACCAGAACGTGTTTCTTTTCAACCAAAGCTCAGATTCGAACAACAAACACATATTAGTAGTGTCCTTAGTCGGGAAAGCTAAAAAAACACTCCATTTTGTGATCTGGTGTTTCCCTGAGGAGTTACAGCAAAGTGTATCTTAGAAATGGCAGAAAAACTCCATTCAACCAGAAAGTGTTTCTTTTGAACCAAAGCTCAGATTCGAACAACAAACACATATTAGTAGTGTCCTCAGTCGGGAAAGCTAAAAAAACACTCCATTTTGTGATCTGGTGTTTCCCTGGGGAGTTACAGCAAAGTGTATCTTAGAAATGGCAGAAAAACTCAATTCAACCAGAAAGTGTTTCTTTTGAACCAAAGCTCAGATTCGAACAACAAACACATATTAGTAGTGTCCTTAGTCGGGAAAGCTAAAAAAACACTCCATTTTGTGATCTGGTGTTTCACTGGGGAGTTACAGCAAAGTGTATCTTAGAAATGGCAGAAAAACTCAATTCAACCAGAACGTGTTTCTTTTCAACCAAAGCTCAGATTCGAACAACAAACACATATTAGTAGTGTCCTGATTCGGGAAAGCTAAAAAAACACTCCATTTTGTGATCTGGTGTTTCCCTGGGGAGTTACAGCAATGTATATCTTAGAAATGGCAGAAAAACTCAATTCAACCAGAACGTGTTTCTTTTCAACCAAAGCTCAGATTCGAACAACAAACACATATTAGTAGTGTCCTGATTCGGGAAAGCTAAAAAAACACTCCATTTTGTGATCTGGTGTTTCCCTGGGGAGTTACAGTAAAGTGTATATCAAATTGGCAAAAGAACTCAATTCAACCAGAAAGTGTTTCTTTTGAACCAAAGCTCAAATTCGAACAACAAACACATATTAGTAGTGTCCTTAGTCGGGAAAGCTAAAAAAACACTCCATTTTGTGATCTGGTGTTTCCCTGGGGAGTTACAGCAAAGTGTATCTTAGAAATGGCAGAAAAACTCAATTCAACCAGAACCTCTTTCTTTTGAACTAAAGCTCAGATTCGAACAACAAACACATATTAGTAGTGTCCTGAGTCGGGAAAGCTAAAAAAACACTCCATTTTGTGATCTGGTGTTTCCCTGGGGAGTTACAGTAAAGTGTATATCAAATTGGCAAAAGAACTCAATTCAACCAGAAAGTGTTTCTTTTGAACCAAAGCTCAAATTCAAACAACAAACACATATTAGTAGTGTCCTGAGTCGGGAAAGGTAAAAAAACACTCCATTTTGTGATCTGGTGTTTCCCTGGGGAGTTACAGCAAAGTGTATCTTAGAAATGGCAGAAAAACTCAATTCAACCAGAAAGTGTTTCTTTTCAACCAAAGCTCAGATTCGAACAACAAACACATATTAGTAGTGTCCTTAGTCGGGAAAGCTAAAAAAACACTCCATTTTGTGATCTGGTGTTTCCCTGAGGAGTTACAGCAAAGTGTATCTTAGAAATGGCAGAAAAACTCCATTCAACCAGAAAGTGTTTCTTTTGAACCAAAGCTCAGATTCGAACAACAAACACATATTAGTAGTGTCCAGTCGGGAAAGCTAAAAAAAACACTCCATTTTGTGATCTGGTGTTTCCTGGGGAGTTACAGCAAAGTGTATCTTAGAAATGGCAGAAAAACTCAATTCAACCAGAAAGTGTTTCTTTTGAACCAAAGCTCAGATTCGAACAACAAACACATATTAGTAGTGTCCTTAGTCGGGGAAGCCTAAAAAACACTCCATTTTGTGATCTGGTGTTTTCCCTGGGGGAGTTACAGCAAAGTGTATCTTAGAAATGGCAGAAAAACTCAATTCAACCAGAACCTGTTTCTTTTGAACTAAAGCTCAGATTCGAACAACAAACACATATTAGTAGTGTCCTGAGTCGGGAAAGCTAAAAAAACACTCCATTTTGTGATCTGGTGTTTCCCTGGGGAGTTACAGTAAAGTGTATCTTAGAAATGGCAGAAAAACTCAATTCAACCAGAACGTGTTTCTTTTCAACCAAAGCTCAGATTCGAACAACAAACACATATTAGTAGTGTCCTGATTCGGGAAAGCTAAAAAAACACTCCATTTTGTGATCTGGTGTTTCCCTCGGGAGTTACAGTAAAGTGTATATCAAATTGGCAAAAGAACTCAATTCAACCAGAAAGTGTTTCTTTTGAACCAAAGCTCAAATTCGAACAACAAACACATATTAGTAGTGTCCTTAGTCGGGAAAGCTAAAAAAACACTCCATTTTGTGATCTGGTTTTCCCTGGGGAGTTACAGCAAAGTGTATCTTAGAAATGGCAGAAAAACTCAATTCAACCAGAACCTGTTTCTTTTGAACTAAAGCTCAGATTCGAACAACAAACACATATTAGTAGTGTCCTGAGTCGGGAAAGCTAAAAAAACACTCCATTTTGTGATCTGGTGTTTCCCTGGGGAGTTACAGTAAAGTGTATATCAAATTGGCAAAAGAACTCAATTCAACCAGAAAGTGTTTCTTTTGAACCAAAGCTCAAAATTCAAACAACAAACACATATTAGTAGTGTCCTGAGTCGGGAAAGGTAAAAAAACACTCCATTTTGTGATCTGGTGTTTCCCTGGGGAGTTACAGCAAAGTGTATCTTAGAAATGGCAGAAAAACTCAATTCAACCAGAAAGTGTTTCTTTTCAACCAAAGCTCAGATTCGAACAACAAACACATATTAGTAGTGTCCTTAGTCGGGAAAGCTAAAAAAACACTCCATTTTGTGATCTGGTGTTTCCCTGAGGAGTTACAGCAAAGTGTATCTTAGAAATGGCAGAAAAACTCCATTCAACCAGAAAGTGTTTCTTTTGAACCAAAGCTCAGATTCGAACAACAAACACATACTAGTAGTGTCCTCAGTCGGGAAAGCTAAAAAAACACTCCATTTTGTGATCTGGTGTTTCCCTGGGGAGTTACAGCAAAGTGTATCTTAGAAATGGCAGAAAAACTCAATTCAACCAGAAAGTGTTTCTTTTGAACCAAAGCTCAGATTCGAACAACAAACACATATTAGTAGTGTCCTTAGTCGGGGAAGCCTAAAAAACACTCCATTTTGTGATCTGGTGTTTCCCTGGGGAGTTACAGCAAAGTGTATCTTAGAAATGGCAGAAAAACTCAATTCAACCAGAACCTGTTTCTTTTGAACTAAAGCTCAGATTCGAACAACAAACACATATTAGTAGTGTCCTGAGTCGGGAAAGCTAAAAAAACACTCCATTTTGTGATCTGGTGTTTCCCTGGGGAGTTACAGTAAAGTGTATATCAAATTGGCAAAAGAACTCAATTCAACCAGAAAGTGTTTCTTTTGAACCAAAGCTCAAATTCAAACAACAAACACATATTAGTAGTGTCCTGAGTCGGGAAAGGTAAAAAAACACTCCATTTTGTGATCTGGTGTTTCCCTGGGGAGTTACAGCAAAGTGTATCTTAGAAATGGCAGAAAACTCAATTCAACCAGAAAGTGTTTCTTTTCAACCAAAGCTCAGATTCGAACAACAAACACATATTAGTAGTGTCCTTAGTCGGGGAAAGCTAAAAAAACACTCCATTTTGTGATCTGGTGTTTCCCTGAGGAGTTACAGCAAAGTGTATCTTAGAATGGCAGAAAAACTCCATTCAACCAGAAAGTGTTTCTTTTGAACCAAAGCTCAGATTCGAACAACAAACACATATTAGTAGTGTTCCTCAGTCGGGAAAGCTAAAAAAACACTCCATTTTGTGATCTGGTGTTTCCCTGGGGAGTTACAGCAAAGTGTATCTTAGAAATGGCAGAAAAACTCAATTCAACCAGAAAGTGTTTCTTTTGAACCAAAGCTCAGATTCGAACAACAAACACATATTAGTAGTGTCCTTAGTCGGGAAAGCTGAAAAAACACTCCATTTTGTGATCTGGTGTTTCCCTGGGGAGTTACAGCAAAGTGTATCTTAGAAATGGCAGAAAAACTCAATTCAACCAGAACCTGTTTCTTTTGAACCAAAGCTCAGATTCGAACAACAAACACATATTAGTAGTGTCCTTAGTCGGGAAAGCTAAAGAAAAACTCCATTTTGTGATCTGGTGTTTCCCTGGGAGTTACAGCAAAGTGTATCTTAGAAATGCAGAAAAACTCAATTCAACCAGAACGTGTTTCTTTTCAACCAAAGCTCAGATTCGAACAACAAACACATATTAGTAGTGTCCTGAGTCGGGAAAGCTAAAAAAACACTCCATTTTGTGATCTGGTGTTTCCCTGGGGAGTTACAGTAAAGTGTATATCAAATTGGCAAAAGAACTCAATTCAACCAGAAAGTGTTTCTTTTGAACCAAAGCTCAAATTCAAACAACAAACACATATTAGTAGTGTCCTGAGTCGGGAAAGGTAAAAAAACACTCCATTTTGTGATCTGGTGTTTCCCTGGGGAGTTACAGCAAAGTGTATCTTAGAAATGGCAGAAAAACTCAATTCAACCAGAAAGTGTTTCTTTTCAACCAAAGCTCAGATTCGAACAACAAACACATATTAGTAGTGTCCTTAGTCGGGAAAGCTAAAAAAACACTCCATTTTGTGATCTGGTGTTTCCCTGAGGAGTTACAGCAAAGTGTATCTTAGAAATGGCAGAAAAACTCCATTCAACCAGAAAGTGTTTCTTTTGAACCAAAGCTCAGATTCGAACAACAAACACATATTAGTAGTGTCCTCAGTCGGGAAAGCTAAAAAAACACTCCATTTTGTGATCTGGTGTTTCCCTGGGGAGTTACAGCAAAGTGTATCTTAGAAATGGCAGAAAAACTCAATTCAACCAGAAAGTGTTTCTTTTGAACCAAAGCTCAGATTCGAACAACAAACACATATTAGTAGTGTCCTTAGTCGGGAAAGCTGAAAAAACACTCCATTTTGTGATCTGGTGTTTCCCTGGGGAGTTACAGCAAAGTGTATCTTAGAAATGGCAGAAAAACTCAATTCAACCAGAACCTGTTTCTTTTGAACCAAAGCTCAGATTCGAACAACAAACACATATTAGTAGTGTCCTTAGTCGGGAAAGCTAAAAAAACACTCCATTTTGTGATCTGGTGTTTCCCTGAGGAGTTACAGCAAAGTGTATCTTAGAAATGGCAGAAAAACTCAATTCAACCAGAACGTGTTTCTTTTGAACTAAAGCTCAGATTCGAACAACAAACACCTATTAGTAGTGTCCTCAGTCGGGAAAGCTAAAAAAACACTCCATTTTGTGATCTGGTGTTTCCCTGGGGAGTTACAGCAATGTATATCTTAGAAATGGCAGAAAAACTCAATTCAACCAGAAAGTGTTTCTTTTCAACCAAAGCTCAAATTCGAACAGCAAACACATATTAGTAGTGTCCTTAGTCGGGAAAGCTAAAGAAAAACTCCATTTTGTGATCTGGTGTTTCCCTGGGGAGTTACAGCAAAGTGTATCTTAGAAATGCAGAAAAACTCAATTCAACCAGAAAGTGTTTCTTTTGAACCAAAGCTCAGATTCGAACAACAAACACATATTAGTAGTGTCCTTAGTCGGGAAAGCTAAAAAAACACTCCATTTTGTGATCTGGTGTTTCCCTGGGGAGTTACAGCAAAGTGTATCTTAGAAATGGCAGAAAAACTCAATTCAACCAGAACGTGTTTCTTTTCAACCAAAGCTCAGATTCGAACAACAAACACATATTAGTAGTGTCCTGATTCGGGAAAGCTAAAAAAACACTCCATTTTGTGATCTGGTGTTTCCCTGGGGAGTTACAGCAATGTATATCTTAGAAATGGCAGAAAAACTCAATTCAACCAGAACGTGTTCTTTTCAACCAAAGCTCAGATTCGAACAACAAACACATATTAGTAGTGTCCTGATTCGGGAAAGCTAAAAAAACACTCCATTTTGTGATCTGGTGTTTCCCTGGGGAGTTACAGTAAAGTGTATATCAAATTGGCAAAAGAACTCAATTCAACCAAAAAGTGTTTCTTTTGAACAAAGCTCAAATTCGAACAACAAACACATATTAGTAGTGTCCTTAGTCGGGAAAGCTAAAAAAACACTCCATTTTGTGATCTGGTGTTTCCCTGGGGAGTTACAGCAAAGTGTATCTTAAGAAATGGCAGAAAAACTCAATTCAACCAGAACCTGTTTCTTTTGAACCAAAGCTCAGATTCGAACAACAAACACATATTAGTAGTGTCCTTAGTCGGGAAAGCTAAAAAAACACTCCATTTTGTGATCTGGTGTTTCCCTGAGGAGTTACAGCAAAGTGTATCTTAGAAATGGCAGAAAAACTCAATTCAACCAGAACGTGTTTCTTTTGAACTAAAGCTCAGATTCGAACAACAAACACCTATTAGTAGTGTCCTCAGTCGGGAAAGCTAAAAAAAACACTCCATTTTGTGATCTGGTGTTTCCCTGGGGAGTTACAGCAATGTATATCTTAGAAATGGCAGAAAAACTCAATTCAACCAGAAAGTGTTTCTTTTCAACCAAAGCTCAAATTCGAACAGCAAACACATATTAGTAGTGTCCTTAGTCGGGAAAGCTAAAGAAAAACTCCATTTTGTGATCTGGTGTTTCCCTGGGGAGTTACAGCAAAGTGTATCTTAGAAATGGCAGAAAAACTCAATTCAACCAGAAAGTGTTTCTTTTCAACCAAAGCTCAGATTCGAACAACAAACACATATTAGTAGTGTCCTTAGTCGGGAAAGCTAAAAAACACTCCATTTTGTGATCTGGTGTTTCCCTGGGGAGTTACAGCAAAGTGTATCTTAGAAATGGCAGAAAAACTCAATTCAACCAGAACGTGTTTCTTTTCAACCAAAGCTCAGATTCGAACAACAAACACATATTAGTAGTGTCCTGATTCGGGAAAGCTAAAAAAACACTCCATTTTGTGATCTGGTGTTTCCCTGGGGAGTTACAGCAATGTATATCTTAGAAATGGCAGAAAAACTCAATTCAACCAGAACGTGTTTCTTTTCAACCAAAGCTCAGATTCGAACAACAAACACATATTAGTAGTGTCCTGATTCGGGAAAGCTAAAAAAAACACTCCATTTTGTGATCTGGTGTTTCCCTGGGGAGTTACAGTAAAGTGTATATCAAATTGGCAAAAGAACTCAATTCAACAAGAAAGTGTTTCTTTTGAACCAAAGCTCAAATTCGAACAACAAACACATATTAGTAGTGTCCTTAGTCGGGAAAGCTAAAAAAACACTCCATTTTGTGATCTGGTGTTTCCCTGGGGAGTTACAGCAAAGTGTATCTTAGAAATGGCAGAAAAACTCAATTCAACCAGAACCTGTTTCTTTTGAACTAAAGCTCAGATTCGAACAACAAACACATATTAGTAGTGTCCTGAGTCGGGAAAGCTAAAAAAACACTCCATTTTGTGATCTGGTGTTTCCCTGGGGAGTTACAGTAAAGTGTATATCAAATTGGCAAAAGAACTCAATTCAACCAGAAAGTGTTTCTTTTGAACCAAAGCTCAAATTCAAACAACAAACACATATTAGTAGTGTCCTGAGTCGGGAAAGGTAAAAAAACACTCCATTTTGTGATCTGGTGTTTCCCTGGGGAGTTACAGCAAAGTGTATCTTAGAAATGGCAGAAAAACTCAATTCAACCAGAAAGTGTTTCTTTTGAACCAAAGCTCAAATTCGAACAACAAACACATATTAGTAGTGTCCTTAGTCGGGAAAGCTAAAAAAACACTCCATTTTGTGATCTGGTATTTCCCTGGGGAGTTACAGCAAAGTGTATCTTAGAAATGGCAGAAAAACTCCATTCAACCAGAAAGTGTTTCTTTTGAACCAAAGCTCAGATTCGAACAACAAACAAATATTAGTAGTGTCCTTAGTCGGGAAAGCTAAAAAAACACTCCATTTTGTGATCTGGTGTTTCCCTGGGGAGTTACAGCAAAGTGTATCTTAGAAATGGCAGAAAAACTCAATTCAACCAGAACGTGTTTCTTTTCAACCAAAGCTCAGATTCGAACAACAAACACATATTAGTAGTGTCCTGATTCGGGAAAGCTAAAAAAACACTCCATTTTGTGATCTGGTGTTTCCCTGGGGAGTTACAGCAATGTATATCTTAGAAATGGCAGAAAAACTCAATTCAACCAGAACGTGTTTCTTTTCAACCAAAGCTCAGATTCGAACAACAAACACATATTAGTAGTGTCCTGATTCGGGAAAGCTAAAAAAACACTCCATTTTGTGATCTGGTGTTCCCTGGGGAGTTACAGTAAAGTGTATATCAAATTGGCAAAAGAACTCAATTCAACCAGAAAGTGTTTCTTTTGAACCAAAGCTCAAATTCGAACAACAAACACATATTAGTAGTGTCCTTAGTCGGGAAAGCTAAAAAAACACTCCATTTTGTGATCTGGTGTTTCCCTGGGGAGTTACAGCAAAGTGTATCTTAGAAATGGCAGAAAAACTCAATTCAACCAGAACCTGTTTCTTTTGAACTAAAGCTCAGATTCGAACAACAAACACATATTAGTAGTGTCCTGAGTCGGGAAAGCTAAAAAAACACTCCATTTTGTGATCTGGTGTTTCCCTGGGGAGTTACAGTAAAGTGTATATCAAATTGGCAAAAGAACTCAATTCAACCAGAAAGTGTTTCTTTTGAACCAAAGCTCAAATTCGAACAACAAACACATATTAGTAGTGTCCTGAGTCAGGAAAGCTAAAAAAACACTCCATTTTTGTGATCTGGTGTTTCCCTGGGGAGTTACAGCAAAGTGTATCTCAAATTGGCAAAAGAACTCAATTCAATCAGAAAGTGTTTCTTTTGAACCAAAGCTCAAATTCGAACAGCAAACACATATTAGTAGTGTCCTTAGTCGGGAAAGCTAAAGAAAAACTCCATTTTGTGATCTGGTGTTTCCCTGGGGAGTTACAGCAATGTATATCTTAGAAATGGCAGAAAAACTCAATTCAACCAGAACGTGTTTTTTTTCAACCAAAGCTCAGATTCGAACAACAAACACATATTAGTAGTGTCCTTAGTCGGGAAAGCTAAAAAAACACTCCATTTTGTGATCTGGTGTTTCCCTGGGGAGTTACAGCAAAGTGTATCTTAGAAATGGCAGAAAAACTCAATTCAACCAGAACGTGTTTCTTTTCAACCAAAGCTCAGATTCGAACAACAAACACATATTAGTAGTGTCCTTAGTCGGGAAAGCTAAAAAAACACTCCATTTTGTGATCTGGTGTTTCCCTGAGGAGTTACAGCAAAGTGTATCTTAGAAATGGCAGAAAAACTCCATTCAACCAGAAAGTGTTTCTTTTGAACCAAAGCTCAGATTCGAACAACAAACACATATTAGTAGTGTCCTCAGTCGGGAAAGCTAAAAAAACACTCCATTTTGTGATCTGGTGTTTCCCTGGGGAGTTACAGCAAAGTGTATCTTAGAAATGGCAGAAAAACTCAATTCAACCAGAAAGTGTTTCTTTTGAACCAAAGCTCAGATTCGAACAACAAACACATATTAGTAGTGTCCTTAGTCGGGAAAGCTAAAAAAACACTCCATTTTGTGATCTGGTGTTTCCCTGGGGAGTTACAGCAAAGTGTATCTTAGAAAGGGCAGAAAAACTCAATTCAACCAGAACGTGTTTCTTTTCAACCAAAGCTCAGATTCGAACAACAAACACATATTAGTAGTGTCCTGATTCGGGAAAGCTAAAAAAACACTCCATTTTGTGATCTGGTGTTTCCCTGGGGAGTTACAGCAATGTATATCTTAGAAATGGCAGAAAAACTCAATTCAACCAGAACGTGTTTCTTTTCAACCAAAGCTCAGATTCGAACAACAAACATATATTAGTAGTGTCCTGATTCGGGAAAGCTAAAAAAACACTCCATTTTGTGATCTGGTGTTTCCCTGGGGAGTTACAGTAAAGTGTATATCAAATTGGCAAAAGAACTCAATTCAACCAGAAAGTGTTTCTTTTGAACCAAAGCTCAAATTCGAACAACAAACACATATTAGTAGTGTCCTTAGTCGGGAAAGCTAAAAAAACACTCCATTTTGTGATCTGGTGTTTCCCTGGGGAGTTACAGCAAAGTGTATCTTAGAAATGGCATAAAAACTCAATTAAACCAGAACCTGTTTCTTTTGAACCAAAGCTCAAATTCGAACAGCAAACACATATTAGTAGTGTCCTTAGTCGGGAAAGCTAAAAAAACACTCCATTTTGTGATCTGGTGTTTCCCTGGGGAGTTACAGCAAAGTGTATCTTAGAAATGGCAGAAAAACTCAATTCAACCAGAACGTGTTTCTTTTCAACCAAAGCTCAGATTCGAACAACAAACACATATTAGTAGTGTCCTTAGTCGGGAAAGCTAAAAAAACACTCCATTTTGTGATCTGGTGTTTCCCTGAGGAGTTACAGCAAAGTGTATCTTAGAAATGGCAGAAAAACTCCATTCAACCAGAAAGTGTTTCTTTTGAACCAAAGCTCAGATTCGAACAACAAACACATATTAGTAGTGTCCTCAGTCGGGAAAGCTAAAAAAACACTCCATTTTGTGATCTGGTGTTTCCCTGGGGAGTTACAGCAAAGTGTATCTTAGAAATGGCAGAAAAACTCAATTCAACCAGAAAGTGTTTCTTTTGAACCAAAGCTCAGATTCGAACAACAAACACATATTAGTAGTGTCCTTAGTCGGGAAAGCTAAAAAAACACTCCATTTTGTGATCTGGTGTTTCACTGGGGAGTTACAGCAAAGTGTATCTTAGAAATGGCAGAAAAACTCAATTCAACCAGAACGTGTTTCTTTTCAACCAAAGCTCAGATTCGAACAACAAACACATATTAGTAGTGTCCTGATTCGGGAAAGCTAAAAAAACACTCCATTTTGTGATCTGGTGTTTCCCTGGGGAGTTACAGCAATGTATATCTTAGAAATGGCAGAAAAACTCAATTCAACCAGAACGTGTTTCTTTTCAACCAAAGCTCAGATTCGAACAACAAACACATATTAGTAGTGTCCTGATTCGGGAAAGCTAAAAAAACACTCCATTTTGTGATCTGGTGTTTCCCTGGGGAGTTACAGTAAAGTGTATATCAAATTGGCAAAAGAACTCAATTCAACCAGAAAGTGTTTCTTTTGAACCAAAGCTCAAATTCGAACAACAAACACATATTAGTAGTGTCCTTAGTCGGGAAAGCTAAAAAAACACTCCATTTTGTGATCTGGTGTTTCCCTGGGGAGTTACAGCAAAGTGTATCTTAGAAATGGCAGAAAAACTCAATTCAACCAGAACCTCTTTCTTTTGAACTAAAGCTCAGATTCGAACAACAAACACATATTAGTAGTGTCCTGAGTCGGGAAAGCTAAAAAAACACTCCATTTTGTGATCTGGTGTTTCCCTGGGGAGTTACAGTAAAGTGTATATCAAATTGGCAAAAGAACTCAATTCAACCAGAAAGTGTTTCTTTTGAACCAAAGCTCAAATTCAAACAACAAACACATATTAGTAGTGTCCTGAGTCGGGAAAGGTAAAAAAACACTCCATTTTGTGATCTGGTGTTTCCCTGGGGAGTTACAGCAAAGTGTATCTTAGAAATGGCAGAAAAACTCAATTCAACCAGAAAGTGTTTCTTTTCAACCAAAGCTCAGATTCGAACAACAAACACATATTAGTAGTGTCCTTAGTCGGGAAAGCTAAAAAAACACTCCATTTTGTGATCTGGTGTTTCCCTGAGGAGTTACAGCAAAGTGTATCTTAGAAATGGCAGAAAAACTCCATTCAACCAGAAAGTGTTTCTTTTGAACCAAAGCTCAGATTCGAACAACAAACACATATTAGTAGTGTCCTCAGTCGGGAAAGCTAAAAAAACACTCCATTTTGTGATCTGGTGTTTCCCTGGGGAGTTACAGCAAAGTGTATCTTAGAAATGGCAGAAAAACTCAATTCAACCAGAAAGTGTTTCTTTTGAACCAAAGCTCAGATTCGAACAACAAACACATATTAGTAGTGTCCTTAGTCGGGGAAGCCTAAAAAACACTCCATTTTGTGATCTGGTGTTTCCCTGGGGAGTTACAGCAAAGTGTATCTTAGAAATGGCAGAAAAACTCAATTCAACCAGAACCTGTTTCTTTTGAACTAAAGCTCAGATTCGAACAACAAACACATATTAGTAGTGTCCTGAGTCGGGAAAGCTAAAAAAACACTCCATTTTGTGATCTGGTGTTTCCCTGGGGAGTTACAGTAAAGTGTATCTTAGAAATGGCAGAAAAACTCAATTCAACCAGAACGTGTTTCTTTTCAACCAAAGCTCAGATTCGAACAACAAACACATATTAGTAGTGTCCTGATTCGGGAAAGCTAAAAAAACACTCCATTTTGTGATCTGGTGTTTCCCTCGGGAGTTACAGTAAAGTGTATATCAAATTGGCAAAAGAACTCAATTCAACCAGAAAGTGTTTCTTTTGAACCAAAGCTCAAATTCGAACAACAAACACATATTAGTAGTGTCCTTAGTCGGGAAAGCTAAAAAAACACTCCATTTTGTGATCTGGTGTTTCCCTGGGGAGTTACAGCAAAGTGTATCTTAGAAATGGCAGAAAAACTCAATTCAACCAGAACCTGTTTCTTTTGAACTAAAGCTCAGATTCGAACAACAAACACATATTAGTAGTGTCCTGAGTCGGGAAAGCTAAAAAAACACTCCATTTTGTGATCTGGTGTTTCCCTGGGGAGTTACAGTAAAGTGTATATCAAATTGGCAAAAGAACTCAATTCAACCAGAAAGTGTTTCTTTTGAACCAAAGCTCAAATTCAAACAACAAACACATATTAGTAGTGTCCTGAGTCGGGAAAGGTAAAAAAACACTCCATTTTGTGATCTGGTGTTTCCCTGGGGAGTTACAGCAAAGTGTATCTTAGAAATGGCAGAAAAACTCAATTCAACCAGAAAGTGTTTCTTTTCAACCAAAGCTCAGATTCGAACAACAAACACATATTAGTAGTGTCCTTAGTCGGGAAAGCTAAAAAAACACTCCATTTTGTGATCTGGTGTTTCCCTGAGGAGTTACAGCAAAGTGTATCTTAGAAATGGCAGAAAAACTCCATTCAACCAGAAAGTGTTTCTTTTGAACCAAAGCTCAGATTCGAACAACAAACACATACTAGTAGTGTCCTCAGTCGGGAAAGCTAAAAAAACACTCCATTTTGTGATCTGGTGTTTCCCTGGGGAGTTACAGCAAAGTGTATCTTAGAAATGGCAGAAAAACTCAATTCAACCAGAAAGTGTTTCTTTTGAACCAAAGCTCAGATTCGAACAACAAACACATATTAGTAGTGTCCTTAGTCGGGGAAGCCTAAAAAACACTCCATTTTGTGATCTGGTGTTTCCCTGGGGAGTTACAGCAAAGTGTATCTTAGAAATGGCAGAAAAACTCAATTCAACCAGAACCTGTTTCTTTTGAACTAAAGCTCAGATTCGAACAACAAACACATATTAGTAGTGTCCTGAGTCGGGAAAGCTAAAAAAACACTCCATTTTGTGATCTGGTGTTTCCCTGGGGAGTTACAGTAAAGTGTATATCAAATTGGCAAAAGAACTCAATTCAACCAGAAAGTGTTTCTTTTGAACCAAAGCTCAAATTCAAACAACAAACACATATTAGTAGTGTCCTGAGTCGGGAAAGGTAAAAAAACACTCCATTTTGTGATCTGGTGTTTCCCTGGGGAGTTACAGCAAAGTGTATCTTAGAAATGGCAGAAAAACTCAATTCAACCAGAAAGTGTTTCTTTTCAACCAAAGCTCAGATTCGAACAACAAACACATATTAGTAGTGTCCTTAGTCGGGAAAGCTAAAAAAACACTCCATTTTGTGATCTGGTGTTTCCCTGAGGAGTTACAGCAAAGTGTATCTTAGAAATGGCAGAAAAACTCCATTCAACCAGAAAGTGTTTCTTTTGAACCAAAGCTCAGATTCGAACAACAAACACATATTAGTAGTGTCCTCAGTCGGGAAAGCTAAAAAAACACTCCATTTTGTGATCTGGTGTTTCCCTGGGGAGTTACAGCAAAGTGTATCTTAGAAATGGCAGAAAAACTCAATTCAACCAGAAAGTGTTTCTTTTGAACCAAAGCTCAGATTCGAACAACAAACACATATTAGTAGTGTCCTTAGTCGGGAAAGCTGAAAAAACACTCCATTTTGTGATCTGGTGTTTCCCTGGGGAGTTACAGCAAAGTGTATCTTAGAAATGGCAGAAAAACTCAATTCAACCAGAACCTGTTTCTTTTGAACCAAAGCTCAGATTCGAACAACAAACACATATTAGTAGTGTCCTTAGTCGGGAAAGCTAAAGAAAAACTCCATTTTGTGATCTGGTGTTTCCCTGGGGAGTTACAGCAAAGTGTATCTTAGAAATGGCAGAAAAACTCAATTCAACCAGAACGTGTTTCTTTTCAACCAAAGCTCAGATTCGAACAACAAACACATATTAGTAGTGTCCTGAGTCGGGAAAGCTAAAAAAACACTCCATTTTGTGATCTGGTGTTTCCCTGGGGAGTTACAGTAAAGTGTATATCAAATTGGCAAAAGAACTCAATTCAACCAGAAAGTGTTTCTTTTGAACCAAAGCTCAAATTCAAACAACAAACACATATTAGTAGTGTCCTGAGTCGGGAAAGGTAAAAAAACACTCCATTTTGTGATCTGGTGTTTCCCTGGGGAGTTACAGCAAAGTGTATCTTAGAAATGGCAGAAAAACTCAATTCAACCAGAAAGTGTTTCTTTTCAACCAAAGCTCAGATTCGAACAACAAACACATATTAGTAGTGTCCTTAGTCGGGAAAGCTAAAAAAACACTCCATTTTGTGATCTGGTGTTTCCCTGAGGAGTTACAGCAAAGTGTATCTTAGAAATGGCAGAAAAACTCCATTCAACCAGAAAGTGTTTCTTTTGAACCAAAGCTCAGATTCGAACAACAAACACATATTAGTAGTGTCCTCAGTCGGGAAAGCTAAAAAAACACTCCATTTTGTGATCTGGTGTTTCCCTGGGGAGTTACAGCAAAGTGTATCTTAGAAATGGCAGAAAAACTCAATTCAACCAGAAAGTGTTTCTTTTGAACCAAAGCTCAGATTCGAACAACAAACACATATTAGTAGTGTCCTTAGTCGGGAAAGCTGAAAAAACACTCCATTTTGTGATCTGGTGTTTCCCTGGGGAGTTACAGCAAAGTGTATCTTAGAAATGGCAGAAAAACTCAATTCAACCAGAACCTGTTTCTTTTGAACCAAAGCTCAGATTCGAACAACAAACACATATTAGTAGTGTCCTTAGTCGGGAAAGCTAAAAAAACACTCCATTTTGTGATCTGGTGTTTCCCTGAGGAGTTACAGCAAAGTGTATCTTAGAAATGGCAGAAAAACTCAATTCAACCAGAACGTGTTTCTTTTGAACTAAAGCTCAGATTCGAACAACAAACACCTATTAGTAGTGTCCTCAGTCGGGAAAGCTAAAAAAACACTCCATTTTGTGATCTGGTGTTTCCCTGGGGAGTTACAGCAATGTATATCTTAGAAATGGCAGAAAAACTCAATTCAACCAGAAAGTGTTTCTTTTCAACCAAAGCTCAAATTCGAACAGCAAACACATATTAGTAGTGTCCTTAGTCGGGAAAGCTAAAGAAAAACTCCATTTTGTGATCTGGTGTTTCCCTGGGGAGTTACAGCAAAGTGTATCTTAGAAATGGCAGAAAAACTCAATTCAACCAGAAAGTGTTTCTTTTGAACCAAAGCTCAGATTCGAACAACAAACACATATTAGTAGTGTCCTTAGTCGGGAAAGCTAAAAAAACACTCCATTTTGTGATCTGGTGTTTCCCTGGGGAGTTACAGCAAAGTGTATCTTAGAAATGGCAGAAAAACTCAATTCAACCAGAACGTGTTTCTTTTCAACCAAAGCTCAGATTCGAACAACAAACACATATTAGTAGTGTCCTGATTCGGGAAAGCTAAAAAAACACTCCATTTTGTGATCTGGTGTTTCCCTGGGGAGTTACAGCAATGTATATCTTAGAAATGGCAGAAAAACTCAATTCAACCAGAACGTGTTTCTTTTCAACCAAAGCTCAGATTCGAACAACAAACACATATTAGTAGTGTCCTGATTCGGGAAAGCTAAAAAAACACTCCATTTTGTGATCTGGTGTTTCCCTGGGGAGTTACAGTAAAGTGTATATCAAATTGGCAAAAGAACTCAATTCAACAAGAAAGTGTTTCTTTTGAACCAAAGCTCAAATTCGAACAACAAACACATATTAGTAGTGTCCTTAGTCGGGAAAGCTAAAAAAACACTCCATTTTGTGATCTGGTGTTTCCCTGGGGAGTTACAGCAAAGTGTATCTTAGAAATGGCAGAAAAACTCAATTCAACCAGAACCTGTTTCTTTTGAACCAAAGCTCAGATTCGAACAACAAACACATATTAGTAGTGTCCTTAGTCGGGAAAGCTAAAAAAACACTCCATTTTGTGATCTGGTGTTTCCCTGAGGAGTTACAGCAAAGTGTATCTTAGAAATGGCAGAAAAACTCAATTCAACCAGAACGTGTTTCTTTTGAACTAAAGCTCAGATTCGAACAACAAACACCTATTAGTAGTGTCCTCAGTCGGGAAAGCTAAAAAAACACTCCATT
Organism: Thamnophis sirtalis; assembly: GCF_051295495.1. Taxonomy (NCBI): domain Eukaryota; kingdom Metazoa; phylum Chordata; class Lepidosauria; order Squamata; family Natricidae; genus Thamnophis; species Thamnophis sirtalis. Next base: position 62,452 of record NW_028261435.1, read on the forward strand.
TTGTGATCTGGTGTTTCCCTGGGGAGTTACAGCAATGTATATCTTAGAAATGGCAGAAAAACTCAATTCAACCAGAAAGTGTTTCTTTTCAACCAAAGCTCAAATTCGAACAGCAAACACATATTAGTAGTGTCCTTAGTCGGGAAAGCTAAAGAAAAACTCCATTTTGTGATCTGGTGTTTCCCTGGGGAGTTACAGCAAAGTGTATCTTAGAAATGGCAGAAAAACTCAATTCAACCAGAAAGTGTTTCTTTTCAACCAAAGCTCAGATTCGAACAACAAACACATATTAGTAGTGTCCTTAGTCGGGAAAGCTAAAAAAACACTCCATTTTGTGATCTGGTGTTTCCCTGGGGAGTTACAGCAAAGTGTATCTTAGAAATGGCAGAAAAACTCAATTCAACCAGAACGTGTTTCTTTTCAACCAAAGCTCAGATTCGAACAACAAACACATATTAGTAGTGTCCTGATTCGGGAAAGCTAAAAAAACACTCCATTTTGTGATCTGGTGTTTCCCTGGGGAGTTACAGCAATGTATATCTTAGAAATGGCAGAAAAACTCAATTCAACCAGAACGTGTTTCTTTTCAACCAAAGCTCAGATTCGAACAACAAACACATATTAGTAGTGTCCTGATTCGGGAAAGCTAAAAAAACACTCCATTTTGTGATCTGGTGTTTCCCTGGGGAGTTACAGTAAAGTGTATATCAAATTGGCAAAAGAACTCAATTCAACAAGAAAGTGTTTCTTTTGAACCAAAGCTCAAATTCGAACAACAAACACATATTAGTAGTGTCCTTAGTCGGGAAAGCTAAAAAAACACTCCATTTTGTGATCTGGTGTTTCCCTGGGGAGTTACAGCAAAGTGTATCTTAGAAATGGCAGAAAAACTCAATTCAACCAGAACCTGTTTCTTTTGAACTAAAGCTCAGATTCGAACAACAAACACATATTAGTAGTGTCCTGAGTCGGGAAAGCTAAAAAAACACTCCATTTTGTGATCTGGTGTTTCCCTGGGGAGTTACAGTAAAGTGTATATCAAATTGGCAAAAGAACTCAATTCAACCAGAAAGTGTTTCTTTTGAACCAAAGCTCAAATTCAAACAACAAACACATATTAGTAGTGTCCTGAGTCGGGAAAGGTAAAAAAACACTCCATTTTGTGATCTGGTGTTTCCCTGGGGAGTTACAGCAAAGTGTATCTTAGAAATGGCAGAAAAACTCAATTCAACCAGAAAGTGTTTCTTTTGAACCAAAGCTCAAATTCGAACAACAAACACATATTAGTAGTGTCCTTAGTCGGGAAAGCTAAAAAAACACTCCATTTTGTGATCTGGTATTTCCCTGGGGAGTTACAGCAAAGTGTATCTTAGAAATGGCAGAAAAACTCCATTCAACCAGAAAGTGTTTCTTTTGAACCAAAGCTCAGATTCGAACAACAAACAAATATTAGTAGTGTCCTTAGTCGGGAAAGCTAAAAAAACACTCCATTTTGTGATCTGGTGTTTCCCTGGGGAGTTACAGCAAAGTGTATCTTAGAAATGGCAGAAAAACTCAATTCAACCAGAACGTGTTTCTTTTCAACCAAAGCTCAGATTCGAACAACAAACACATATTAGTAGTGTCCTGATTCGGGAAAGCTAAAAAAACACTCCATTTTGTGATCTGGTGTTTCCCTGGGGAGTTACAGCAATGTATATCTTAGAAATGGCAGAAAAACTCAATTCAACCAGAACGTGTTTCTTTTCAACCAAAGCTCAGATTCGAACAACAAACACATATTAGTAGTGTCCTGATTCGGGAAAGCTAAAAAAACACTCCATTTTGTGATCTGGTGTTTCCCTGGGGAGTTACAGTAAAGTGTATATCAAATTGGCAAAAGAACTCAATTCAACCAGAAAGTGTTTCTTTTGAACCAAAGCTCAAATTCGAACAACAAACACATATTAGTAGTGTCCTTAGTCGGGAAAGCTAAAAAAACACTCCATTTTGTGATCTGGTGTTTCCCTGGGGAGTTACAGCAAAGTGTATCTTAGAAATGGCAGAAAAACTCAATTCAACCAGAACCTGTTTCTTTTGAACTAAAGCTCAGATTCGAACAACAAACACATATTAGTAGTGTCCTGAGTCGGGAAAGCTAAAAAAACACTCCATTTTGTGATCTGGTGTTTCCCTGGGGAGTTACAGTAAAGTGTATATCAAATTGGCAAAAGAACTCAATTCAACCAGAAAGTGTTTCTTTTGAACCAAAGCTCAAATTCAAACAACAAACACATATTAGTAGTGTCCTGAGTCGGGAAAGGTAAAAAAACACTCCATTTTGTGATCTGGTGTTTCCCTGGGGAGTTACAGCAAAGTGTATCTTAGAAATGGCAGAAAAACTCAATTCAACCAGAAAGTGTTTCTTTTGAACCAAAGCTCAAATTCGAACAACAAACACATATTAGTAGTGTCCTTAGTCGGGAAAGCTAAAAAAACACTCCATTTTGTGATCTGGTGTTTCCCTGGGGAGTTACAGCAAAGTGTATCTTAGAAATGGCAGAAAAACTCCATTCAACCAGAAAGTGTTTCTTTTGAACCAAAGCTCAGATTCGAACAACAAACACATATTAGTAGTGTCCTTAGTCGGGAAAGCTAAAAAAACACTCCATTTTGTGATCTGGTGTTTCCCTGGGGAGTTACAGCAAAGTGTATCTTAGAAATGGCAGAAAAACTCAATTCAACCAGAACGTGTTTCTTTTCAACCAAAGCTCAGATTCGAACAACAAACACATATTAGTAGTGTCCTGATTCGGGAAAGCTAAAAAAACACTCCATTTTGTGATCTGGTGTTTCCCTGGGGAGTTACAGCAATGTATATCTTAGAAATGGCAGAAAAACTCAATTCAACCAGAACGTGTTTCTTTTCAACCAAAGCTCAGATTCGAACAACAAAAACATATTAGTAGTGTCCTGATTCGGGAAAGCTAAAAAAACACTCCATTTTGTGATCTGGTGTTTCCCTGGGGAGTTACAGTAAAGTGTATATCAAATTGGCAAAAGAACTCAATTCAACCAGAAAGTGTTTCTTTTGAACCAAAGCTCAAATTCCAACAACAAACACATATTAGTAGTGTCCTTAGTCGGGAAAGCTAAAAAAACACTCCATTTTGTGATCTGGTGTTTCCCTGTGGAGTTACAGCAAAGTGTATCTTAGAAATGGCAGAAAAACTCAATTCAACCAGAACCTGTTTCTTTTGAACTAAAGGTCAGATTCGAACAACAAACACATATTAGTAGTGTCCTGAGTCGGGAAAGCTAAAAAAACACTCCATTTTGTGATCTGGTGTTTCCCTGGGGAGTTACAGTAAAGTGTATATCAAATTGGCAAAAGAACTCAATTCAACCAGAAAGTGTTTCTTTTGAACCAAAGCTCAAATTCAAACAACAAACACATATTAGTAGTGTCCTGAGTCGGGAAAGGTAAAAAAACACTCCATTTTGTGATCTGGTGTTTCCCTGGGGAGTTACAGCAAAGTGTATCTTAGAAATGGCAGAAAAACTCAATTCAACCAGAAAGTGTTTCTTTTGAACCAAAGCTCAAATTCGAACAACAAACACATATTAGTAGTGTCCTTAGTCGGGAAAGCTAAAAAAAACACTCCATTTTGTGATCTGGTGTTTCCCTGGGGAGTTACAGCAAAGTGTATCTTAGAAATGGCAGAAAAACTCCATTCAACCAGAAAGTGTTTCTTTTGAACCAAAGCTCAGATTCGAACAACAAACACATATTAGTAGTGTCCTTAGTCGGGAAAGCTAAAAAAACACTCCATTTTGTGATCTGGTGTTTCCCTGGGGAGTTACAGCAAAGTGTATCTTAGAAATGGCAGAAAAACTCAATTCAACCAGAACGTGTTTCTTTTGAACTAAAGCTCAGATTCGAACAAGAAACACATATTAGTAGTGTCCTTAGTCGGGAAAGCTAAAAAAACACTCCATTTTGTGATCTGGTGTTTCCCTGGGGAGTTACAGCAAAGTGTATCTTAGAAATGGCAGAAAAACTCAATTCAACCAGAACCTGTTTATTTTGAACCAAAGCTCAGATTCGAACAACAAACACATATTAGTAGTGTCCTTAGTCGGGAAAGCTAAAAAAACACTCCATTTTGTGATCTGGTGTTTCCCTGAGGAGTTACAGCAAAGTGTATATCAAATTGGCAAAAGAACTCAATTCAACCAGAAAGTGTTTCTTTTGAACCAAAGCTCAGATTCGAACAACAAACACATATTAGTAGTGTCCTCAGTCGGGAAAGCTAAAAAAACACTCCATTTTGTGATCTGGTGTTTCCCTGGGGAGTTACAGCAAAGTGTATCTTAGAAATGGCAGAAAAACTCAATTCAACCAGAAAGTGTTTCTTTTGAACCAAAGCTCAGATTCGAACAACAAACACATATTAGTAGTGTCCTTAGTCGGGAAAGCTGAAAAAACACTCCATTTTGTGATCTGGTGTTTCCCTGGGGAGTTACAGCAAAGTGTATCTTAGAAATGGCAGAAAAACTCAATTCAACCAGAACCTGTTTCTTTTGAACCAAAGCTCAGATTCGAACAACAAACACATATTAGTAGTGTCCTTAGTCGGGAAAGCTAAAAAAACACTCCATTTTGTGATCTGGTGTTTCCCTGAGGAGTTACAGCAAAGTGTATCTTAGAAATGGCAGAAAAACTCAATTCAACCAGAAAGTGTTTCTTTTCAACCAAAGCTCAAATTCGAACAGCAAACACATATTAGTAGTGTCCTTAGTCGGGAAAGCTAAAGAAAAACTCCATTTTGTGATCTGGTGTTTCCCTGGGGAGTTACAGCAAAGTGTATCTTAGAAATGGCAGAAAAACTCAATTCAACCAGAAAGTGTTTCTTTTGAACCAAAGCTCAGATTCGAACAACAAACACATATTAGTAGTGTCCTTAGTCGGGAAAGCTAAAAAAACACTCCATTTTGTGATCTGGTGTTTCCCTGGGGAGTTACAGCAAAGTGTATCTTAGAAATGGCAGAAAAACTCAATTCAACCAGAACGTGTTTCTTTTCAACCAAAGCTCAGATTCGAACAACAAACACATATTAGTAGTGTCCTGATTCGGGAAAGCTAAAAAAACACTCCATTTTGTGATCTGGTGTTTCCCTGGGGAGTTACAGCAATGTATATCTTAGAAATGGCAGAAAAACTCAATTCAACCAGAACGTGTTTCTTTTCAACCAAAGCTCAGATTCGAACAACAAACACATATTAGTAGTGTCCTGATTCGGGAAAGCTAAAAAAACACTCCATTTTGTGATCTGGTGTTTCCCTGGGGAGTTACAGCAATGTATATCTTAGAAATGGCAGAAAAACTCAATTCAACCAGAACGTGTTTCTTTTCAACCAAAGCTCAGATTCAAACAACAAACACATATTAGTAGTGTCCTGATTCGGGAAAGCTAAAAAAACACTCCATTTTGTGATCTGGTGTTTCCCTGGGGAGTTACAGCAAAGTGTATCTTAGAAATGGCAGAAAAACTCAATTCAACCAGAAAGTGTTTCTTTTGAACCAAAGCTCAAATTCGAACAACAAACACATATTAGTAGTGTCCTTAGTCGGGAAAGCTAAAAAAACACTCCATTTTGTGATCTGGTGTTTCCCTGGGGAGTTACAGCAAAGTGTATCTTAGAAATGGCAGAAAAACTCCATTCAACCAGAAAGTGTTTCTTTTCAACCAAAGCTCAAATTCGAACAGCAAACACATATTAGTAGTGTCCTGAGTCGGGAAAGGTAAAAAAACACTCCATTTTGTGATCTGGTGTTTCCCTGGGGAGTTACAGCAAAGTGTATCTTAGAAATGGCAGAAAAACTCAATTCAACCAGAAAGTGTTTCTTTTGAACCAAAGCTCAAATTCGAACAACAAACACATATTAGTAGTGTCCTTAGTCGGGAAAGCTAAAAAAACACTCCATTTTGTGATCTGGTGTTTCCCTGGGGAGTTACAGCAAAGTGTATCTTAGAAATGGCAGAAAAACTCCATTCAACCAGAAAGTGTTTCTTTTGAACCAAAGCTCAGATTCGAACAACAAACACATATTAGTAGTGTCCTTAGTCGGGAAAGCTAAAAAAACACTCCATTTTGTGATCTGGTGTTTCCCTGGGGAGTTACAGCAAAGTGTATCTTAGAAATGGCAGAAAAACTCAATTCAACCAGAACGTGTTTCTTTTCAACCAAAGCTCAGATTCGAACAACAAACACATATTAGTAGTGTCCTGATTCGGGAAAGCTAAAAAAACACTCCATTTTGTGATCTGGTGTTTCCCTGGGGAGTTACAGCAATGTATATCTTAGAAATGGCAGAAAAACTCAATTCAACCAGAACGTGTTTCTTTTCAACCAAAGCTCAGATTCAAACAACAAACACATATTAGTAGTGTCCTGATTCGGGAAAGCTAAAAAAACACTCCATTTTGTGATCTGGTGTTTCCCTGGGGAGTTACAGTAAAGTGTATATCAAATTGGCAAAAGAACTCAATTCAACCAGAAAGTGTTTCTTTTGAACCAAAGCTCAAATTCAAACAACAAACACATATTAGTAGTGTCCTGAGTCGGGAAAGGTAAAAAAACACTCCATTTTGTGATCTGGTGTTTCCCTGGGGAGTTACAGCAAAGTGTATCTTAGAAATGGCAGAAAAACTCCATTCAACCAGAAAGTGTTTCTTTTGAACCAAAGCTCAGATTCGAACAACAAACACATATTAGTAGTGTCCTTAGTCGGGAAAGCTAAAAAAAACACTCCATTTTGTGATCTGGTGTTTCCCTGGGGAGTTACAGCAAAGTGTATCTTAGAAATGGCAGAAAAACTCAATTCAACCAGAACGTGTTTCTTTTGAACTAAAGCTCAGATTCGAACAAGAAACACATATTAGTAGTGTCCTTAGTCGGGAAAGCTAAAAAAACACTCCATTTTGTGATCTGGTGTTTCCCTGGGGAGTTACAGCAAAGTGTATCTTAGAAATGGCAGAAAAACTCAATTCAACCAGAACCTGTTTCTTTTGAACCAAAGCTCAGATTCGAACAACAAACACATATTAGTAGTGTCCTTAGTCGGGAAAGCTAAAAAAACACTCCATTTTGTGATCTGGTGTTTCCCTGAGGAGTTACAGCAAAGTGTATATCAAATTGGCAAAAGAACTCAATTCAACCAGAAAGTGTTTCTTTTGAACCAAAGCTCAGATTCGAACAACAAACACATATTAGTAGTGTCCTCAGTCGGGAAAGCTAAAAAAACACTCCATTTTGTGATCTGGTGTTTCCCTGGGGAGTTACAGCAAAGTGTATCTTAGAAATGGCAGAAAAACTCAATTCAACCAGAAAGTGTTTCTTTTGAACCAAAGCTCAGATTCGAACAACAAACACATATTAGTAGTGTCCTTAGTCGGGAAAGCTGAAAAAACACTCCATTTTGTGATCTGGTGTTTCCCTGGGGAGTTACAGCAAAGTGTATCTTAGAAATGGCAGAAAAACTCAATTCAACCAGAACCTGTTTCTTTTGAACCAAAGCTCAGATTCGAACAACAAACACATATTAGTAGTGTCCTTAGTCGGGAAAGCTAAAAAAACACTCCATTTTGTGATCTGGTGTTTCCCTGAGGAGTTACAGCAAAGTGTATCTTAGAAATGGCAGAAAAACTCAATTCAACCAGAAAGTGTTTCTTTTCAACCAAAGCTCAAATTCGAACAGCAAACACATATTAGTAGTGTCCTTAGTCGGGAAAGCTAAAGAAAAACTCCATTTTGTGATCTGGTGTTTCCCTGGGGAGTTACAGCAAAGTGTATCTTAGAAATGGCAGAAAAACTCAATTCAACCAGAAAGTGTTTCTTTTGAACCAAAGCTCAGATTCGAACAACAAACACATATTAGTAGTGTCCTTAGTCGGGAAAGCTAAAAAAACACTCCATTTTGTGATCTGGTGTTTCCCTGGGGAGTTACAGCAATGTATATCTTAGAAATGGCAGAAAAACTCAATTCAACCAGAACGTGTTTCTTTTCAACCAAAGCTCAGATTCGAACAACAAACACATATTAGTAGTGTCCTGATTCGGGAAAGCTAAAAAAACACTCCATTTTGTGATCTGGTGTTTCCCTGGGGAGTTACAGTAAAGTGCATATCAAATTGGCAAAAGAACTCAATTCAACCAGAAAGTGTTTCTTTTGAACCAAAGCTCAAATTCGAACAACAAACACATATTAGTAGTGTCCTTAGTCGGGAAAGCTAAAAAAACACTCCATTTTGTGATCTGGTGTTTCCCTGGGGAGTTACAGCAAAGTGTATCTTAGAAATGGCAGAAAAACTCAATTCAACCAGAACCTGTTTCTTTTGAACTAAAGCTCAGATTCGAACAACAAACACATATTAGTAGTGTCCTGAGTCGGGAAAGCTAAAAAAACACTCCATTTTGTGATCTGGTGTTTCCCTGGGGAGTTACAGTAAATTGTATATCAAATTGGCAAAAGAACTCAATTCAACCAGAAAGTGTTTCTTTTGAACCAAAGCTCAAATTCAAACAACAAACACATATTAGTAGTGTCCTGAGTCGGGAAAGCTAAAAAAACCACTCCATTTTGTGATCTGGTGTTTCCCTGGGGAGTTACAGCAAAGTGTATCTTAGAAATGGCAGAAAAACTCAATTCAACCAGAAAGTGTTTCTTTTGAACCAAAGCTCAAATTCGAACAACAAACACATATTAGTAGTGTCCTTAGTCGGGAAAGCTTAAAAAACACTCCATTTTGTGATCTGGTGTTTCCCTGGGGAGTTACAGCAAAGTGTATCTTAGAAATGGCAGAAAAACTCAATTCAACCAGAACGTGTTTCTTTTCAACCAAAGCTCAGATTCGAACAACAAACACATATTAGTAGTGTCCTGATTCGGGAAAGCTAAAAAAACACTCCATTTTGTGATCTGGTGTTTCCCTGGGGAGTTACAGTAAAGTGCATATCAAATTGGCAAAAGAACTCAATTCAACCAGAAAGTGTTTCTTTTGAACCAAAGCTCAAATTCGAACAACAAACACATATTAGTAGTGTCCTTAGTCGGGAAAGCTAAAAAAACACTCCATTTTGTGATCTGGTGTTTCCCTGGGGAGTTACAGCAAAGTGTATCTTAGAAATGGCAGAAAAACTCAATTCAACCAGAACCTGTTTCTTTTGAACTAAAGCTCAGATTCGAACAACAAACACATATTAGTAGTGTCCTGAGTCGGGAAAGCTAAAAAAACACTCCATTTTGTGATCTGGTGTTTCTCTGGGGAGTTACAGTAAATTGTATATCAAATTGGCAAAAGAACTCAATTCAACCAGAAAGTGTTTCTTTTGAACCAAAGCTCAAATTCAAACAACAAACACATATTAGTAGTGTCCTGAGTCGGGAAAGCTAAAAAAACCACTCCATTTTGTGATCTGGTGTTTCCCTGGGGAGTTACAGCAAAGTGTATCTTAGAAATGGCAGAAAAACTCAATTCAACCAGAAAGTGTTTCTTTTGAACCAAAGCTCAAATTCGAACAACAAACACATATTAGTAGTGTCCTTAGTCGGGAAAGCTAAAAAAACACTCCATTTTGTGATCTGGTGTTTCCCTGGGGAGTTACAGCAAAGTGTATCTTAGAAATGGCAGAAAAACTCAATTCAACCAGAACGTGTTTCTTTTGAACTAAAGCTCAGATTCGAACAAGAAACTCATATTAGTAGTGTCCTTAGTCGGGAAAGCTAAAAAAACACTCCATTTTGTGATCTGGTGTTTCCCTGGGGAGTTACAGCAAAGTGTATCTTAGAAATGGCAGAAAAACTCAATTCAACCAGAACCTGTTTCTTTTGAACCAAAGCTCAGATTCGAACAACAAACCCATATTAGTAGTGTCCTTAGTCGGGAAAGCTAAAAAAACACTCCATTTTGTGATCTGGTGTTTCCCTGAGGAGTTACAGTAAAGTGTATATCAAATTGGCAAAAGAACTCAATTCAACAAGAAAGTGTTTCTTTTGAACCAAAGCTCAAATTCGAACAACAAACACATATTAGTAGTGTCCTTAGTCGGGAAAGCTAAAAAAACACTCCATTTTGTGATCTGGTGTTTCCCTGGGGAGTTACAGCAAAGTGTATCTTAGAAATGGCAGAAAAACTCAATTCAACCAGAACCTGTTTCTTTTGAACTAAAGCTCAGATTCGAACAACAAACACATATTAGTAGTGTCCTGAGTCGGGAAAGCTAAAAAAACACTCCATTTTGTGATCTGGTGTTTCCCTGGGGAGTTACAGTAAAGTGTATATCAAATTGGCAAAAGAACTCAATTCAACCAGAAAGTGTTTCTTTTGAACCAAAGCTCAAATTCAAACAACAAACACATATTAGTAGTGTCCTGAGTCGGGAAAGGTAAAAAAACACTCCATTTTGTGATCTGGTGTTTCCCTGGGGAGTTACAGCAAAGTGTATCTTAGAAATGGCAGAAAAACTCAATTCAACCAGAAAGTGTTTCTTTTGAACCAAAGCTCAAATTCGAACAACAAACACATATTAGTAGTGTCCTTAGTCGGGAAAGCTAAAAAAACACTCCATTTTGTGATCTGGTATTTCCCTGGGGAGTTACAGCAAAGTGTATCTTAGAAATGGCAGAAAAACTCCATTCAACCAGAAAGTGTTTCTTTTGAACCAAAGCTCAGATTCGAACAACAAACAAATATTAGTAGTGTCCTTAGTCGGGAAAGCTAAAAAAACACTCCATTTTGTGATCTGGTGTTTCCCTGGGGAGTTACAGCAAAGTGTATCTTAGAAATGGCAGAAAAACTCAATTCAACCAGAACGTGTTTCTTTTCAACCAAAGCTCAGATTCGAACAACAAACACATATTAGTAGTGTCCTGATTCGGGAAAGCTAAAAAAACACTCCATTTTGTGATCTGGTGTTTCCCTGGGGAGTTACAGCAATGTATATCTTAGAAATGGCAGAAAAACTCAATTCAACCAGAACGTGTTTCTTTTCAACCAAAGCTCAGATTCGAACAACAAACACATATTAGTAGTGTCCTGATTCGGGAAAGCTAAAAAAACACTCCATTTTGTGATCTGGTGTTTCCCTGGGGAGTTACAGTAAAGTGTATATCAAATTGGCAAAAGAACTCAATTCAACCAGAAAGTGTTTCTTTTGAACCAAAGCTCAAATTCGAACAACAAACACATATTAGTAGTGTCCTTAGTCGGGAAAGCTAAAAAAACACTCCATTTTGTGATCTGGTGTTTCCCTGGGGAGTTACAGCAAAGTGTATCTTAGAAATGGCAGAAAAACTCAATTCAACCAGAACCTGTTTCTTTTGAACTAAAGCTCAGATTCGAACAACAAACACATATTAGTAGTGTCCTGAGTCGGGAAAGCTAAAAAAACACTCCATTTTGTGATCTGGTGTTTCCCTGGGGAGTTACAGTAAAGTGTATATCAAATTGGCAAAAGAACTCAATTCAACCAGAAAGTGTTTCTTTTGAACCAAAGCTCAAATTCAAACAACAAACACATATTAGTAGTGTCCTGAGTCGGGAAAGGTAAAAAAACACTCCATTTTGTGATCTGGTGTTTCCCTGGGGAGTTACAGCAAAGTGTATCTTAGAAATGGCAGAAAAACTCAATTCAACCAGAAAGTGTTTCTTTTGAACCAAAGCTCAAATTCGAACAACAAACACATATTAGTAGTGTCCTTAGTCGGGAAAGCTAAAAAAAACACTCCATTTTGTGATCTGGTGTTTCCCTGGGGAGTTACAGCAAAGTGTATCTTAGAAATGGCAGAAAAACTCCATTCAACCAGAAAGTGTTTCTTTTGAACCAAAGCTCAGATTCGAACAACAAACACATATTAGTAGTGTCCTTAGTCGGGAAAGCTAAAAAAACACTCCATTTTGTGATCTGGTGTTTCCCTGGGGAGTTACAGCAAAGTGTATCTTAGAAATGGCAGAAAAACTCAATTCAACCAGAACGTGTTTCTTTTGAACTAAAGCTCAGATTCGAACAAGAAACACATATTAGTAGTGTCCTTAGTCGGGAAAGCTAAAAAAACACTCCATTTTGTGATCTGGTGTTTCTCTGGGGAGTTACAGCAAAGTGTATCTTAGAAATGGCAGAAAAACTCAATTCAACCAGAACCTGTTTATTTTGAACCAAAGCTCAGATTCGAACAACAAACACATATTAGTAGTGTCCTTAGTCGGGAAAGCTAAAAAAACACTCCATTTTGTGATCTGGTGTTTCCCTGAGGAGTTACAGCAAAGTGTATATCAAATTGGCAAAAGAACTCAATTCAACCAGAAAGTGTTTCTTTTGAACCAAAGCTCAGATTCGAACAACAAACACATATTAGTAGTGTCCTCAGTCGGGAAAGCTAAAAAAACACTCCATTTTGTGATCTGGTGTTTCCCTGGGGAGTTACAGCAAAGTGTATCTTAGAAATGGCAGAAAAACTCAATTCAACCAGAAAGTGTTTCTTTTGAACCAAAGCTCAGATTCGAACAACAAACACATATTAGTAGTGTCCTTAGTCGGGAAAGCTGAAAAAACACTCCATTTTGTGATCTGGTGTTTCCCTGGGGAGTTACAGCAAAGTGCATCTTAGAAATGGCAGAAAAACTCAATTCAACCAGAACCTGTTTCTTTTGAACCAAAGCTCAGATTCGAACAACAAACACATATTAGTAGTGTCCTTAGTCGGGAAAGCTAAAAAAACACTCCATTTTGTGATCTGGTGTTTCCCTGAGGAGTTACAGCAAAGTGTATCTTAGAAATGGCAGAAAAACTCAATTCAACCAGAAAGTGTTTCTTTTCAACCAAAGCTCAAATTCGAACAGCAAACACATATTAGTAGTGTCCTTAGTCGGGAAAGCTAAAGAAAAACTCCATTTTGTGATCTGGTGTTTCCCTGGGGAGTTACAGCAAAGTGTATCTTAGAAATGGCAGAAAAACTCAATTCAACCAGAAAGTGTTTCTTTTGAACCAAAGCTCAGATTCGAACAACAAACACATATTAGTAGTGTCCTTAGTCGGGAAAGCTAAAAAAACACTCCATTTTGTGATCTGGTGTTTCCCTGGGGAGTTACAGCAAAGTGTATCTTAGAAATGGCAGAAAAACTCAATTCAACCAGAACGTGTTTCTTTTCAACCAAAGCTCAGATTCGAACAACAAACACATATTAGTAGTGTCCTGATTCGGGAAAGCTAAAAAAACACTCCATTTTGTGATCTGGTGTTTCCCTGGGGAGTTACAGCAATGTATATCTTAGAAATGGCAGAAAAACTCAATTCAACCAGAAAGTGTTTCTTTTGAACCAAAGCTCAGATTCGAACAACAAACACATATTAGTAGTGTCCTTAGTCGGGAAAGCTAAAAAAACACTCCATTTTGTGATCTGGTGTTTCCCTGGGGAGTTACAGCAAAGTGTATCTTAGAAATGGCAGAAAAACTCAATTCAACCAGAACGTGTTTCTTTTCAACCAAAGCTCAGATTCGAACAACAAACACATATTAGTAGTGTCCTGATTCGGGAAAGCTAAAAAAACACTCCATTTTGTGATCTGGTGTTTCCCTGGGGAGTTACAGCAATGTATATCTTAGAAATGGCAGAAAAACTCAATTCAACCAGAACGTGTTTCTTTTCAACCAAAGCTCAGATTCGAACAACAAACACATATTAGTAGTGTCCTGATTCGGGAAAGCTAAAAAAATACTCCATTTTGTGATCTGGTGTTTCCCTGGGGAGTTACAGTAAAGTGTATATCAAATTGGCAAAAGAACTCAATTCAACCAGAAAGTGTTTCTTTTGAACCAAAGCTCAAATTCGAACAACAAACACATATTAGTAGTGTCCTTAGTCGGGAAAGCTAAAAAAACACTCCATTTTGTGATCTGGTGTTTCCCTGGGGAGTTACAGCAAAGTGTATCTTAGAAATGGCAGAAAAACTCAATTCAACCAGAACCTGTTTCTTTTGAACTAAAGCTCAGATTCGAACAACAAACACATATTAGTAGTGTCCTGAGTCGGGAAAGCTAAAAAAACACTCCATTTTGTGATCTGGTGTTTCCCTGGGGAGTTACAGTAAAGTGTATATCAAATTGGCAAAAGAACTCAATTCAACCAGAAAGTGTTTCTTTTGAACCAAAGCTCAAATTCAAACAACAAACACATATTAGTAGTGTCCTGAGTCGGGAAAGGTAAAAAAACACTCCATTTTGTGATCTGGTGTTTCCCTGGGGAGTTACAGCAAAGTGTATCTTAGAAATGGCAGAAAAACTCAATTCAACCAGAAAGTGTTTCTTTTGAACCAAAGCTCAAATTCGAACAACAAACACATATTAGTAGTGTCCTTAGTCGGGAAAGCTAAAAAAACACTCCATTTTGTGATCTGGTGTTTCCCTGGGGAGTTACAGCAAAGTGTATCTTAGAAATGGCAGAAAAACTCCATTCAACCAGAAAGTGTTTCTTTTGAACCAAAGCTCAGATTCGAACAACAAACACATATTAGTAGTGTCCTTAGTCGGGAAAGCTAAAAAAACACTCCATTTTGTGATCTGGTGTTTCCCTGGGGAGTTACAGCAAAGTGTATCTTAGAAATGGCAGAAAAACTCAATTCAACCAGAACGTGTTTCTTTTCAACCAAAGCTCAGATTCGAACAACAAACACATATTAGTAGTGTCCTGATTCGGGAAAGCTAAAAAAACACTCCATTTTGTGATCTGGTGTTTCCCTGGGGAGTTACAGCAATGTATATCTTAGAAATGGCAGAAAAACTCAATTCAACCAGAACGTGTTTCTTTTCAACCAAAGCTCAGATTCGAACAACAAACACATATTAGTAGTGTCCTGATTCGGGAAAGCTAAAAAAACACTCCATTTTGTGATCTGGTGTTTCCCTGGGGAGTTACAGTAAAGTGTATATCAAATTGGCAAAAGAACTCAATTCAACCAGAAAGTGTTTCTTTTGAACCAAAGCTCAAATTCAAACAACAAACACATATTAGTAGTGTCCTGAGTCGGGAAAGGTAAAAAAACACTCCATTTTGTGATCTGGTGTTTCCCTGGGGAGTTACAGCAAAGTGTATCTTAGAAATGGCAGAAAAACTCCATTCAACCAGAAAGTGTTTCTTTTGAACCAAAGCTCAGATTCGAACAACAAACACATATTAGTAGTGTCCTTAGTCGGGAAAGCTAAAAAAACACTCCATTTTGTGATCTGGTGTTTCCCTGGGGAGTTACAGCAAAGTGTATCTTAGAAATGGCAGAAAAACTCAATTCAACCAGAACGTGTTTCTTTTGAACTAAAGCTCAGATTCGAACAAGAAACACATATTAGTAGTGTCCTTAGTCGGGAAAGCTAAAAAAACACTCCATTTTGTGATCTGGTGTTTCCCTGGGGAGTTACAGCAAAGTGTATCTTAGAAATGGCAGAAAAACTCAATTCAACCAGAACCTGTTTCTTTTGAACCAAAGCTCAGATTCGAACAACAAACACATATTAGTAGTGTCCTTAGTCGGGAAAGCTAAAAAAACACTCCATTTTGTGATCTGGTGTTTCCCTGAGGAGTTACAGCAAAATGTATATCAAATTGGCAAAAGAACTCAATTCAACCAGAAAGTGTTTCTTTTGAACCAAAGCTCAGATTCGAACAACAAACACATATTAGTAGTGTCCTCAGTCGGGAAAGCTAAAAAAACACTCCATTTTGTGATCTGGTGTTTCCCTGGGGAGTTACAGCAAAGTGTATCTTAGAAATGGCAGAAAAACTCAATTCAACCAGAAAGTGTTTCTTTTGAACCAAAGCTCAGATTCGAACAACAAACACATATTAGTAGTGTCCTTAGTCGGGAAAGCTGAAAAAACACTCCATTTTGTGATCTGGTGTTTCCCTGGGGAGTTACAGCAAAGTGTATCTTAGAAATGGCAGAAAAACTCAATTCAACCAGAACCTGTTTCTTTTGAACCAAAGCTCAGATTCGAACAACAAACACATATTAGTAGTGTCCTTAGTCGGGAAAGCTAAAAAAACACTCCATTTTGTGATCTGGTGTTTCCCTGAGGAGTTACAGCAAAGTGTATCTTAGAAATGGCAGAAAAACTCAATTCAACCAGAAAGTGTTTCTTTTCAACCAAAGCTCAAATTCGAACAGCAAACACATATTAGTAGTGTCCTTAGTCGGGAAAGCTAAAGAAAAACTCCATTTTGTGATCTGGTGTTTCCCTGGGGAGTTACAGCAAAGTGTATCTTAGAAATGGCAGAAAAACTCAATTCAACCAGAAAGTGTTTCTTTTGAACCAAAGCTCAGATTCGAACAACAAACACATATTAGTAGTGTCCTTAGTCGGGAAAGCTAAAAAAACACTCCATTTTGTGATCTGGTGTTTCCCTGGGGAGTTACAGCAATGTATATCTTAGAAATGGCAGAAAAACTCAATTCAACCAGAACGTGTTTCTTTTCAACCAAAGCTCAGATTCGAACAACAAACACATATTAGTAGTGTCCTGATTCGGGAAAGCTAAAAAAACACTCCATTTTGTGATCTGGTGTTTCCCTGGGGAGTTACAGTAAAGTGCATATCAAATTGGCAAAAGAACTCAATTCAACCAGAAAGTGTTTCTTTTGAACCAAAGCTCAAATTCGAACAACAAACACATATTAGTAGTGTCCTTAGTCGGGAAAGCTAAAAAAACACTCCATTTTGTGATCTGGTGTTTCCCTGGGGAGTTACAGCAAAGTGTATCTTAGAAATGGCAGAAAAACTCAATTCAACCAGAACCTGTTTCTTTTGAACTAAAGCTCAGATTCGAACAACAAACACATATTAGTAGTGTCCTGAGTCGGGAAAGCTAAAAAAACACTCCATTTTGTGATCTGGTGTTTCCCTGGGGAGTTACAGTAAATTGTATATCAAATTGGCAAAAGAACTCAATTCAACCAGAAAGTGTTTCTTTTGAACCAAAGCTCAAATTCAAACAACAAACACATATTAGTAGTGTCCTGAGTCGGGAAAGCTAAAAAAACCACTCCATTTTGTGATCTGGTGTTTCCCTGGGGAGTTACAGCAAAGTGTATCTTAGAAATGGCAGAAAAACTCAATTCAACCAGAAAGTGTTTCTTTTGAACCAAAGCTCAAATTCGAACAACAAACACATATTAGTAGTGTCCTTAGTCGGGAAAGCTAAAAAAACACTCCATTTTGTGATCTGGTGTTTCCCTGGGGAGTTACAGCAAAGTGTATCTTAGAAATGGCAGAAAAACTCAATTCAACCAGAACGTGTTTCTTTTGAACTAAAGCTCAGATTCGAACAAGAAACTCATATTAGTAGTGTCCTTAGTCGGGAAAGCTAAAAAAACACTCCATTTTGTGATCTGGTGTTTCCCTGGGGAGTTACAGCAAAGTGTATCTTAGAAATGGCAGAAAAACTCAATTCAACCAGAACCTGTTTCTTTTGAACCAAAGCTCAGATTCGAACAACAAACCCATATTAGTAGTGTCCTTAGTCGGGAAAGCTAAAAAAACACTCCATTTTGTGATCTGGTGTTTCCCTGAGGAGTTACAGCAAAGTGTATATCAAATTGGCAAAAGAACTCAATTCAACCAGAATGTGTTTCTTTTGAACCAAAGCTCAGATTCGAACAACAAACACATATTAGTAGTGTCCTCAGTCGGGAAAGCTAAAAAAACACTCCATTTTGTGATCTGGTGTTTCCCTGGGGAGTTACAGCAAAGTGTATCTTAGAAATGGCAGAAAAACTCAATTCAACCAGAAAGTGTTTCTTTTGAACCAAAGCTCAGATTCGAACAACAAACACATATTAGTAGTGTCCTTAGTCGGGAAAGCTGAAAAAACACTCCATTTTGTGATCTGGTGTTTCCCTGGGGAGTTACAGCAAAGTGTATCTTAGAAATGGCAGAAAAACTCAATTCAACCAGAACCTGTTTCTTTTGAACCAAAGCTCAGATTCGAACAACAAACACATATTAGTAGTGTCCTTAGTCGGGAAAGCTAAAAAAACACTCCATTTTGTGATCTGGTATTTCCCTGGGGAGTTACAGCAAAGTGTATCTTAGAAATGGCAGAAAAACTCCATTCAACCAGAAAGTGTTTCTTTTGAACCAAAGCTCAGATTCGAACAACAAACACATATTAGTAGTGTCCTTAGTCGGGAAAGCTAAAAAAACACTCCATTTTGTGATCTGGTGTTTCCCTGGGGAGTTACAGCAAAGTGTATCTTAGAAATGGCAGAAAAACTCAATTCAACCAGAACGTGTTTCTTTTCAACCAAAGCTCAGATTCGAACAAAAAAAACATATTAGTAGTGTCCTGATTCGGGAAAGCTAAAAAAACACTCCATTTTGTGATCTGGTGTTTCCCTGGGGAGTTACAGTAAAGTGTATATCAAATTGGCAAAAGAACTCAATTCAACCAGAAAGTGTTTCTTTTGAACCAAAGCTCAAATTCGAACAACAAACACATATTAGTAGTGTCCTTAGTCGGGAAAGCTAAAAAAACACTCCATTTTGTGATCTGGTGTTTCCCTGGGGAGTTACAGCAAAGTGTATCTTAGAAATGGCAGAAAAACTCAATTCAACCAGAACGTGTTTCTTTTGAACTAAAGCTCAGATTCGAACAAGAAACTCATATTAGTAGTGTCCTTAGTCGGGAAAGCTAAAAAAACACTCCATTTTGTGATCTGGTGTTTCCCTGGGGAGTTACAGCAAAGTGTATCTTAGAAATGGCAGAAAAACTCAATTCAACCAGAACCTGTTTCTTTTGAACCAAAGCTCAGATTCGAACAACAAACCCATATTAGTAGTGTCCTTAGTCGGGAAAGCTAAAAAAACACTCCATTTTGTGATCTGGTGTTTCCCTGAGGAGTTACAGCAAAGTGTATATCAAATTGGCAAAAGAACTCAATTCAACCAGAATGTGTTTCTTTTGAACCAAAGCTCAGATTCGAACAACAAACACATATTAGTAGTGTCCTCAGTCGGGAAAGCTAAAAAAACACTCCATTTTGTGATCTGGTGTTTCCCTGGGGAGTTACAGCAAAGTGTATCTTAGAAATGGCAGAAAAACTCAATTCAACCAGAAAGTGTTTCTTTTGAACCAAAGCTCAGATTCGAACAACAAACACATATTAGTAGTGTCCTTAGTCGGGAAAGCTGAAAAAACACTCCATTTTGTGATCTGGTGTTTCCCTGGGGAGTTACAGCAAAGTGTATCTTAGAAATGGCAGAAAAACTCAATTCAACCAGAACCTGTTTCTTTTGAACCAAAGCTCAGATTCGAACAACAAACACATATTAGTAGTGTCCTTAGTCGGGAAAGCTAAAAAAACACTCCATTTTGTGATCTGGTATTTCCCTGGGGAGTTACAGCAAAGTGTATCTTAGAAATGGCAGAAAAACTCCATTCAACCAGAAAGTGTTTCTTTTGAACCAAAGCTCAGATTCGAACAACAAACACATATTAGTAGTGTCCTTAGTCGGGAAAGCTAAAAAAACACTCCATTTTGTGATCTGGTGTTTCCCTGGGGAGTTACAGCAAAGTGTATCTTAGAAATGGCAGAAAAACTCAATTCAACCAGAACGTGTTTCTTTTCAACCAAAGCTCAGATTCGAACAAAAAAAACATATTAGTAGTGTCCTGATTCGGGAAAGCTAAAAAAACACTCCATTTTGTGATCTGGTGTTTCCCTGGGGAGTTACAGTAAAGTGTATATCAAATTGGCAAAAGAACTCAATTCAACCAGAAAGTGTTTCTTTTGAACCAAAGCTCAAATTCGAACAACAAACACATATTAGTAGTGTCCTTAGTCGGGAAAGCTAAAAAAACACTCCATTTTGTGATCTGGTGTTTCCCTGGGGAGTTACAGCAAAGTGTATCTTAGAAATGGCAGAAAAACTCAATTCAACCAGAACCTGTTTCTTTTGAACTAAAGATCAGATTCGAACAACAAACACATATTAGTAGTGTCCTGAGTCGGGAAAGCTAAAAAAACACTCCATTTTGTGATCTGGTGTTTCCCTGGGGAGTTACAGTAAAGTGTATATCAAATTGGCAAAAGAACTCAATTCAACCAGAAAGTGTTTCTTTTGAACCAAAGCTCAAATTCAAACAACAAACACATATTAGTAGTGTCCTGAGTCGGGAAAGGTAAAAAAACACTCCATTTTGTGATCTGGTGTTTCCCTGGGGAGTTACAGCAAAGTGTATCTTAGAAATGGCAGAAAAACTCAATTCAACCAGAAAGTGTTTCTTTTGAACCAAAGCTCAAATTCGAACAACAAACACATATTAGTAGTGTCCTTAGTCGGGAAAGCTAAAAAAACACTCCATTTTGTGATCTGGTGTTTCCCTGGGGAGTTACAGCAAAGTGTATCTTAGAAATGGCAGAAAAACTCCATTCAACCAGAAAGTGTTTCTTTTGAACCAAAGCTCAGATTCGAACAACAAACACATATTAGTAGTGTCCTTAGTCGGGAAAGCTAAAAAAACACTCCATTTTGTGATCTGGTGTTTCCCTGGGGAGTTACAGCAAAGTGTATCTTAGAAATGGCAGAAAAACTCAATTCAACCAGAACGTGTTTCTTTTCAACCAAAGCTCAGATTCGAACAACAAACACATATTAGTAGTGTCCTGATTCGGGAAAGCTAAAAAAACACTCCATTTTGTGATCTGGTGTTTCCCTGGGGAGTTACAGCAATGTATATCTTAGAAATGGCAGAAAAACTCAATTCAACCAGAACGTGTTTCTTTTCAACCAAAGCTCAGATTCGAACAACAAACACATATTAGTAGTGTCCTGATTCGGGAAAGCTAAAAAAACACTCCATTTTGTGATCTGGTGTTTCCCTGGGGAGTTACAGTAAAGTGTATATCAAATTGGCAAAAGAACTCAATTCAACCAGAAAGTGTTTCTTTTGAACCAAAGCTCAAATTCGAACAACAAACACATATTAGTAGTGTCCTTAGTCGGGAAAGCTAAAAAAAACACTCCATTTTGTGATCTGGTGTTTCCCTGGGGAGTTACAGCAAAGTGTATCTTAGAAATGGCAGAAAAACTCAATTCAACCAGAACCTGTTTCTTTTGAACTAAAGCTCAGATTCGAACAACAAACACATATTAGTAGTGTCCTGAGTCGGGAAAGCTAAAAAAACACTCCATTTTGTGATCTGGTGTTTCCCTGGGGAGTTACAGTAAAGTGTATATCAAATTGGCAAAAGAACTCAATTCAACCAGAAAGTGTTTCTTTTGAACCAAAGCTCAAATTCAAACAACAAACACATATTAGTAGTGTCCTGAGTCGGGAAAGGTAAAAAAACACTCCATTTTGTGATCTGGTGTTTCCCTGGGGAGTTACAGCAAAGTGTATCTTAGAAATGGCAGAAAAACTCAATTCAACCAGAAAGTGTTTCTTTTGAACCAAAGCTCAAATTCGAACAACAAACACATATTAGTAGTGTCCTTAGTCGGGAAAGCTAAAAAAACACTCCATTTTGTGATCTGGTGTTTCCCTGGGGAGTTACAGCAAAGTGTATCTTAGAAATGGCAGAAAAACTCCATTCAACCAGAAAGTGTTTCTTTTGAACCAAAGCTCAGATTCGAACAACAAACACATATTAGTAGTGTCCTTAGTCGGGAAAGCTAAAAAAACACTCCATTTTGTGATCTGGTGTTTCCCTGGGGAGTTACAGCAAAGTGTATCTTAGAAATGGCAGAAAAACTCAATTCAACCAGAACGTGTTTCTTTTGAACTAAAGCTCAGATTCGAACAAGAAACACATATTAGTAGTGTCCTTAGTCGGGAAAGCTAAAAAAACACTCCATTTTGTGATCTGGTGTTTCCCTGGGGAGTTACAGCAAAGTGTATCTTAGAAATGGCAGAAAAACTCAATTCAACCAGAACCTGTTTCTTTTGAACCAAAGCTCAGATTCGAACAACAAACACATATTAGTAGTGTCCTTAGTCGGGAAAGCTAAAAAAACACTCCATTTTGTGATCTGGTGTTTCCCTGAGGAGTTACAGCAAAGTGTATATCAAATTGGCAAAAGAACTCAATTCAACCAGAAAGTGTTTCTTTTGAACCAAAGCTCAGATTCGAACAACAAACACATATTAGTAGTGTCCTCAGTCGGGAAAGCTAAAAAAACACTCCATTTTGTGATCTGGTGTTTCCCTGGGGAGTTACAGCAAAGTGTATCTTAGAAATGGCAGAAAAACTCAATTCAACCAGAAAGTGTTTCTTTTGAACCAAAGCTCAGATTCGAACAACAAACACATATTAGTAGTGTCCTTAGTCGGGAAAGCTGAAAAAACACTCCATTTTGTGATCTGGTGTTTCCCTGGGGAGTTACAGCAAAGTGTATCTTAGAAATGGCAGAAAAACTCAATTCAACCAGAACCTGTTTCTTTTGAACCAAAGCTCAGATTCGAACAACAAACACATATTAGTAGTGTCCTTAGTCGGGAAAGCTAAAAAAACACTCCATTTTGTGATCTGGTGTTTCCCTGAGGAGTTACAGCAAAGTGTATATCAAATTGGCAAAAGAACTCAATTCAACCAGAAAGTGTTTCTTTTGAACCAAAGCTCAGATTCGAACAACAAACACATATTAGTAGTGTCCTCAGTCGGGAAAGCTAAAAAAACACTCCATTTTGTGATCTGGTGTTTCCCTGGGGAGTTACAGCAAAGTGTATCTTAGAAATGGCAGAAAAACTCAATTCAACCAGAAAGTGTTTCTTTTGAACCAAAGCTCAGATTCGAACAACAAACACATATTAGTAGTGTCCTTAGTCGGGAAAGCTGAAAAAACACTCCATTTTGTGATCTGGTGTTTCCCTGGGGAGTTACAGCAAAGTGTATCTTAGAAATGGCAGAAAAACTCAATTCAACCAGAACCTGTTTCTTTTGAACCAAAGCTCAGATTCGAACAACAAACACATATTAGTAGTGTCCTTAGTCGGGAAAGCTAAAAAAACACTCCATTTTGTGATCTGGTGTTTCCCTGAGGAGTTACAGCAAAGTGTATCTTAGAAATGGCAGAAAAACTCAATTCAACCAGAAAGTGTTTCTTTTCAACCAAAGCTCAAATTCGAACAGCAAACACATATTAGTAGTGTCCTTAGTCGGGAAAGCTAAAGAAAAACTCCATTTTGTGATCTGGTGTTTCCCTGGGGAGTTACAGCAAAGTGTATCTTAGAAATGGCAGAAAAACTCAATTCAACCAGAAAGTGTTTCTTTTGAACCAAAGCTCAGATTCGAACAACAAACACATATTAGTAGTGTCCTTAGTCGGGAAAGCTAAAAAAACACTCCATTTTGTGATCTGGTGTTTCCCTGGGGAGTTACAGCAAAGTGTATCTTAGAAATGGCAGAAAAACTCAATTCAACCAGAACGTGTTTCTTTTCAACCAAAGCTCAGATTCGAACAACAAACACATATTAGTAGTGTCCTGATTCGGGAAAGCTAAAAAAACACTCCATTTTGTGATCTGGTGTTTCCCTGGGGAGTTACAGCAATGTATATCTTAGAAATGGCAGAAAAACTCAATTCAACCAGAACGTGTTTCTTTTCAACCAAAGCTCAGATTCGAACAACAAACACATATTAGTAGTGTCCTGATTCGGGAAAGCTAAAAAAACACTCCATTTTGTGATCTGGTGTTTCCCTGGGGAGTTACAGTAAAGTGCATATCAAATTGGCAAAAGAACTCAATTCAACCAGAAAGTGTTTCTTTTGAACCAAAGCTCAAATTCGAACAACAAACACATATTAGTAGTGTCCTTAGTCGGGAAAGCTAAAAAAACACTCCATTTTGTGATCTGGTGTTTCCCTGGGGAGTTACAGCAAAGTGTATCTTAGAAATGGCAGAAAAACTCAATTCAACCAGAACCTGTTTCTTTTGAACTAAAGCTCAGATTCGAACAACAAACACATATTAGTAGTGTCCTGAGTCGGGAAAGCTAAAAAAACACTCCATTTTGTGATCTGGTGTTTCCCTGGGGAGTTACAGTAAATTGTATATCAAATTGGCAAAAGAACTCAATTCAACCAGAAAGTGTTTCTTTTGAACCAAAGCTCAAATTCAAACAACAAACACATATTAGTAGTGTCCTGAGTCGGGAAAGCTAAAAAAAACACTCCATTTTGTGATCTGGTGTTTCCCTGGGGAGTTACAGCAAAGTGTATCTTAGAAATGGCAGAAAAACTCAATTCAACCAGAAAGTGTTTCTTTTGAACCAAAGCTCAAATTCGAACAACAAACACATATTAGTAGTGTCCTTAGTCGGGAAAGCTAAAAAAACACTCCATTTTGTGATCTGGTGTTTCCCTGGGGAGTTACAGCAAAGTGTATCTTAGAAATGGCAGAAAAACTCAATTCAACCAGAACGTGTTTCTTTTGAACTAAAGCTCAGATTCGAACAAGAAACTCATGTTAGTAGTGTCCTTAGTCGGGAAAGCTAAAAAAACACTCCATTTTGTGATCTGGTGTTTCCCTGGGGAGTTACAGCAAAGTGTATCTTAGAAATGGCAGAAAAACTCAATTCAACCAGAACCTGTTTCTTTTGAACCAAAGCTCAGATTCGAACAACAAACCCATATTAGTAGTGTCCTTAGTCGGGAAAGCTAAAAAAACACTCCATTTTGTGATCTGGTGTTTCCCTGAGGAGTTACAGCAAAGTGTATATCAAATTGGCAAAAGAACTCAATTCAACCAGAATGTGTTTCTTTTGAACCAAAGCTCAGATTCGAACAACAAACACATATTAGTAGTGTCCTCAGTCGGGAAAGCTAAAAAAACACTCCATTTTGTGATCTGGTGTTTCCCTGGGGAGTTACAGCAAAGTGTATCTTAGAAATGGCAGAAAAACTCAATTCAACCAGAAAGTGTTTCTTTTGAACCAAAGCTCAGATTCGAACAACAAACACATATTAGTAGTGTCCTTAGTCGGGAAAGCTGAAAAAACACTCCATTTTGTGATCTGGTGTTTCCCTGGGGAGTTACAGCAAAGTGTATCTTAGAAATGGCAGAAAAACTCAATTCAACCAGAACCTGTTTCTTTTGAACCAAAGCTCAGATTCGAACAACAAACACATATTAGTAGTGTCCTTAGTCGGGAAAGCTAAAAAAACACTCCATTTTGTGATCTGGTGTTTCCCTGAGGAGTTACAGCAAAGTGTATCTTAGAAATGGCAGAAAAACTCAATTCAACCATAAAGTGTTTCTTTTCAACCAAAGCTCAAATTCGAACAGCAAACACATATTAGTAGTGTCCTTAGTCGGGAAAGCTAAAGAAAAACTCCATTTTGTGATCTGGTGTTTCCCTGGGGAGTTACAGCAAAGTGTATATCAAATTGGCAAAAGAACTCAATTCAACCAGAAAGTGTTTCTTTTGAACCAAAGCTCAAATTTGAACAACAAACACATATTAGTAGTGTCCTTAGTCGGGAAAGCTAAAAAAACACTCCATTTTGTGATCTGGTGTTTCCCTGGGGAGTTACAGCAAAGTGTATCTTAGAAATGGCAGAAAAACTCAATTCAACCAGAACCTGTTTCTTTTGAACTAAAGCTCAGATTCGAACAACAAACACATATTAGTAGTGTCCTGAGTCGGGAAAGCTAAAAAAACACTCCATTTTGTGATCTGGTGTTTCCCTGGGGAGTTACAGTAAAGTGTATATCAAATTGGCAAAAGAACTCAATTCAACCAGAAAGTGTTTCTTTTGAACCAAAGCTCAAATTCAAACAACAAACACATATTAGTAGTGTCCTGAGTCGGGAAAGCTAAAAAAACACTCCATTTTGTGATCTGGTGTTTCCCTGGGGAGTTACAGCAAAGTGTATCTTAGAAATGGCAGAAAAACTCAATTCAACCAGAAAGTGTTTCTTTTGAACCAAAGCTCAAATTCGAACAACAAACACATATTAGTAGTGTCCTTAGTCGGGAAAGCTAAAAAAACACTCCATTTTGTGATCTGGTGTTTCCCTGGGGAGTTACAGCAAAGTGTATCTTAGAAATGGCAGAAAAACTCAATTCAACCAGAAAGTGTTTCTTTTGAACCAAAGCTCAGATTCGAACAACAAACACATATTAGTAGTGTCCTTAGTCGGGAAAGCTAAAAAAACACTCCATTTTGTGATCTGGTGTTTCCCTGGGGAGTTACAGCAAAGTGTATCTTAGAAATGGCAGAAAAACTCAATTCAACCAGAACGTGTTTCTTTTGAACTAAAGCTCAGATTCGAACAAGAAACACATATTAGTAGTGTCCTTAGTCGGGAAAGCTAAAAAAAAACTCCATTTTGTGATCTGGTGTTTCCCTGGGGAGTTACAGCAAAGTGTATCTTAGAAATGGCAGAAAAACTCAATTCAACCAGAACCTGTTTCTTTTGAACCAAAGCTCAGATTCGAACAACAAACCCATATTAGTAGTGTCCTTAGTCGGGAAAGCTAAAAAAACACTCCATTTTGTGATCTGGTGTTTCCCTGAGGAGTTACAGCAAAGTGTATATCAAATTGGCAAAAGAACTCAATTCAACCAGAAAGTGTTTCTTTTGAACCAAAGCTCAGATTCGAACAACAAACACATATTAGTAGTGTCCTCAGTCGGGAAAGCTAAAAAAACACTCCATTTTGTGATCTGGTGTTTCCCTGGGGAGTTACAGCAAAGTGTATCTTAGAAATGGCAGAAAAACTCAATTCAACCAGAAAGTGTTTCTTTTGAACCAAAGCTCAGATTCGAACAACAAACACATATTAGTAGTGTCCTCAGTCGGGAAAGCTAAAAAAACACTCCATTTTGTGATCTGGTGTTTCCCTGAGGAGTTACAGCAAAGTGTATCTTAGAAATGGCAGAAAAACTCAATTCAACCAGAAAGTGTTTCTTTTCAACCAAAGCTCAAATTCGAACAGCAAACACATATTAGTAGTGTCCTTAGTCGGGAAAGCTAAAGAAAAACTCCATTTTGTGATCTGGTGTTTCCCTGGGGAGTTACAGCAAAGTGTATCTTAGAAATGGCAGAAAAACTCAATTCAACCAGAAAGTGTTTCTTTTCAACCAAAGCTCAAATTCGAACAGCAAACACATATTAGTAGTGTCCTTAGTCGGGAAAGCTAAAAAAACACTCCATTTTGTGATCTGGTGTTTCCCTGGGGAGTTACAGCAAAGTGTATCTTAGAAATGGCAGAAAAACTCAATTCAACCAGAACGTGTTTCTTTTGAACTAAAGCTCAGATTCGAACAAGAAACACATATTAGTAGTGTCCTTAGTCGGGAAAGCTAAAAAAACACTCCATTTTGTGATCTGGTGTTTCCCTGGGGAGTTACAGCAAAGTGTATCTTAGAAATGGCAGAAAAACTCAATTCAACCAGAACCTGTTTCTTTTGAACCAAAGCTCAGATTCGAACAACAAACCCATATTAGTAGTGTCCTTAGTCGGGAAAGCTAAAAAAACACTCCATTTTGTGATCTGGTGTTTCCCTGAGGAGTTACAGCAAAGTGTATATCAAATTGGCAAAAGAACTCAATTCAACCAGAAAGTGTTTCTTTTGAACCAAAGCTCAGATTCGAACAACAAACACATATTAGTAGTGTCCTCAGTCGGGAAAGCTAAAAAAACACTCCATTTTGTGATCTGGTGTTTCCCTGGGGAGTTACAGCAAAGTGTATCTTAGAAATGGCAGAAAAACTCAATTCAACCAGAACCTGTTTCTTTTGAACTAAAGCTCAGATTCGAACAACAAACACATATTAGTAGTGTCCTGAGTCGGGAAAGCTAAAAAAACACTCCATTTTGTGATCTGGTGTTTCCCTGGGGAGTTACAGTAAAGTGTATATCAAATTGGCAAAAGAACTCAATTCAACCAGAAAGTGTTTCTTTTGAACCAAAGCTCAAATTCAAACAACAAACACATATTAGTAGTGTCCTGAGTCGGGAAAGCTCAAAAAACACTCCATTTTGTGATCTGGTGTTTCCCTGGGGAGTTACAGCAAAGTGTATCTTAGAAATGGCAGAAAAACTCAATTCAACCAGAAAGTGTTTCTTTTGAACCAAAGCTCAAATTCGAACAACAAACACATATTAGTAGTGTCCTTAGTCGGGAAAGCTAAAAAAAACACTCCATTTTGTGATCTGGTGTTTCCCTGGGGAGTTACAGCAAAGTGTATCTTAGAAATGGCAGAAAAACTCCATTCAACCAGAAAGTGTTTCTTTTGAACCAAAGCTCAGATTCGAACAACAAACACATATTAGTAGTGTCCTTAGTCGGGAAAGCTAAAAAAACACTCCATTTTGTGATCTGGTGTTTCCCTGGGGAGTTACAGCAAAGTGTATCTTAGAAATGGCAGAAAAACTCAATTCAACCAGAACCTGTTTCTTTTGAACCAAAGCTCAGATTCGAACAACAAACCCATATTAGTAGTGTCCTTAGTCGGGAAAGCTAAAAAAACACTCCATTTTGTGATCTGGTGTTTCCCTGAGGAGTTACAGCAAAGTGTATATCAAATTGGCAAAAGAACTCAATTCAACCAGAAAGTGTTTCTTTTGAACCAAAGCTCAGATTCGAACAACAAACACATATTAGTAGTGTCCTCAGTCGGGAAAGCTAAAAAAACACTCCATTTTGTGATCTGGTGTTTCCCTGGGGAGTTACAGCAAAGTGTATCTTAGAAATGGCAGAAAAACTCAATTCAACCAGAAAGTGTTTCTTTTGAACCAAAGCTCAGATTCGAACAACAAACACATATTAGTAGTGTCCTCAGTCGGGAAAGCTAAAAAAACACTCCATTTTGTGATCTGGTGTTTCCCTGAGGAGTTACAGCAAAGTGTATCTTAGAAATGGCAGAAAAACTCAATTCAACCAGAAAGTGTTTCTTTTCAACCAAAGCTCAAATTCGAACAGCAAACACATATTAGTAGTGTCCTTAGTCGGGAAAGCTAAAGAAAAACTCCATTTTGTGATCTGGTGTTTCCCTGGGGAGTTACAGCAAAGTGTATCTTAGAAATGGCAGAAAAACTCAATTCAACCAGAAAGTGTTTCTTTTGAACCAAAGCTCAGATTCGAACAACAAACACATATTAGTAGTGTCCTTAGTCGGGAAAGCTAAAAAAACACTCCATTTTGTGATCTGGTGTTTCCCTGGGGAGTTACAGCAAAGTGTATCTTAGAAATGGCAGAAAAACTCAATTCAACCAGAACGTGTTTCTTTTCAACCAAAGCTCAGATTCGAACAACAAACACATATTAGTAGTGTCCTGATTCGGGAAAGCTAAAAAAACACTCCATTTTGTGATCTGGTGTTTCCCTGGGGAGTTACAGCAATGTATATCTTAGAAATGGCAGAAAAACTCAATTCAACCAGAACGTGTTTCTTTTCAACCAAAGCTCAGATTCGAACAACAAACACATATTAGTAGTGTCCTGATTCGGGATAGCTAAAAAAACACTCCATTTTGTGATCTGGTGTTTCCCTGGGGAGTTACAGTAATGTGTATATCAAATTGGCAAAAGAACTCAATTCAACCAGAAAGTGTTTCTTGTGAACCAAAGCTCAAATTCGAACAACAAACACATATTAGTAGTGTCCTTAGTCGGGAAAGCTAAGAAAACACTCCATTTTGTGATCTGGTGTTTCCCTGGGGAGTTACAGCAAAGTGTATCTTAGAAATGGCAGAAAAACTCAATTCAACCAGAACCTGTTTCTTTTGAACCAAAGCTCAGATTCGAACAACAAACACATATTAGTAGTGTCCTTAGTCGGGAAAGCTAAAAAAACACTCCATTTTGTGATCTGGTGTTTCCCTGAGGAGTTACAGCAAAGTGTATATCAAATTGGCAAAAGAACTCAATTCAATCAGAAAGTGTTTCTTTTGAACCAAAGCTCAGATTCGAACAACAAACACATATTAGTAGTGTCCTTAGTCGGGAAAGCTAAAAAAACACTCCATTTTGTGATCTGGTGTTTCCCTGAGGAGTTACAGCAAAGTGTATATCAAATTGGCAAAAGAACTCAATTCAACCAGAAAGTGTTTCTTTTGAACCAAAGCTCAGATTCGAACAACAAACACATATTAGTAGTGTCCTCAGTCGGGAAAGCTAAAAAAACACTCCATTTTGTGATCTGGTGTTTCCCTGGGGAGTTACAGCAAAGTGTATCTTAGAAATGGCAGAAAAACTCAATTCAACCAGAAAGTGTTTCTTTTGAACCAAAGCTCAGATTCGAACAACAAACACATATTAGTAGTGTCCTCAGTCGGGAAAGCTAAAAAAACACTCCATTTTGTGATCTGGTGTTTCCCTGAGGAGTTACAGCAAAGTGTATCTTAGAAATGGCAGAAAAACTCAATTCAACCAGAAAGTGTTTCTTTTCAACCAAAGCTCAAATTCGAACAGCAAACACATATTAGTAGTGTCCTTAGTCGGGAAAGCTAAAGAAAAACTCCATTTTGTGATCTGGTGTTTCCCTGGGGAGTTACAGCAAAGTGTATCTTAGAAATGGCAGAAAAACTCAATTCAACCAGAAAGTGTTTCTTTTGAACCAAAGCTCAGATTCGAACAACAAACACATATTAGTAGTGTCCTTAGTCGGGAAAGCTAAAAAAAACACTCCATTTTGTGATCTGGTGTTTCCCTGGGGAGTTACAGCAAAGTGTATCTTAGAAATGGCAGAAAAACTCAATTCAACCAGAACGTGTTTCTTTTCAACCAAAGCTCAGATTCGAACAACAAACACATATTAGTAGTGTCCTGATTCGGGAAAGCTAAAAAAACACTCCATTTTGTGATCTGGTGTTTCCCTGGGGAGTTACAGCAATGTATATCTTAGAAATGGCAGAAAAACTCAATTCAACCAGAACGTGTTTCTTTTCAACCAAAGCTCAGATTCGAACAACAAACACATATTAGTAGTGTCCTGATTCGGGAAAGCTAAAAAAACACTCCATTTTGTGATCTGGTGTTTCCCTGGGGAGTTACAGTAATGTGTATATCAAATTGGCAAAAGAACTCAATTCAACCAGAAAGTGTTTCTTGTGAACCAAAGCTCAAATTCGAACAACAAACACATATTAGTAGTGTCCTTAGTCGGGAAAGCTAAGAAAACACTCCATTTTGTGATCTGGTGTTTCCCTGGGGAGTTACAGCAAAGTGTATCTTAGAAATGGCAGAAAAACTCAATTCAACCAGAACCTGTTTCTTTTGAACCAAAGCTCAGATTCGAACAACAAACACATATTAGTAGTGTCCTTAGTCGGGAAAGCTAAAAAAACACTCCATTTTGTGATCTGGTGTTTCCCTGAGGAGTTACAGCAAAGTGTATATCAAATTGGCAAAAGAACTCAATTCAACCAGAAAGTGTTTCTTTTGAACCAAAGCTCAGATTCGAACAACAAACACATATTAGTAGTGTCCTTAGTCGGGAAAGCTGAAAAAACACTCCATTTTGTGATCTGGTGTTTCCCTGGGGAGTTACAGCAAAGTGTATCTTAGAAATGGCAGAAAAACTCAATTCAACCAGAACCTGTTTCTTTTGAACCAAAGCTCAGATTCGAACAACAAACACATATTAGTAGTGTCCTTAGTCGGGAAAGCTAAAAAAACACTCCATTTTGTGATCTGGTGTTTCCCTGGGGAGTTACAGCAAAGTGTATCTTAGAAATGGCAGAAAAACTCAATTCAACCAGAACGTGTTTCTTTTGAACTAAAGCTCAGATTCGAACAACAAACACCTATTAGTAGTGTCCTCAGTCGGGAAAGCTAAAAAAACACTCCATTTTGTGATCTGGTGTTTCCCTGGGGAGTTACAGCAATGTATATCTTAGAAATGGCAGAAAAACTCAATTCAACCAGAAAGTGTTTCTTTTCAACCAAAGCTCAGATTCGAACAACAAACACATATTAGTAGTGTCCTGATTCGGGAAAGCTAAAAAAACACTCCATTTTGTGATCTGGTGTTTCCCTGGGGAGTTACAGTAAAGTGTATATCAAATTGGCAAAAGAACTCAATTCAACCAGAAAGTGTTTCTTTTGAACCAAAGCTCAAATTCGAACAACAAACACATATTAGTAGTGTCCTGAGTCGGGAAAGCTAAAAAAACACTCCATATTGTGATCTGGTGTTTCCCTGGGGAGTTACAGCAAAGTGTATCTTAGAAATGGCAGAAAAATTCAATTCAACCAGAAAGTGTTTCTTTTGAACCAAAGCTCAAATTCGAACAACAAACAAATATTAGTAGTGTCCTTAGTCGGGAAAGCTAAAAAAACACTCCATTTTGTGATCTGGTGTTTCCCTGGGGAGTTACAGCAAAGTGTATCTTAGAAATGGCAGAAAAACTCAATTCAACCAGAAAGTGTTTCTTTTGAACCAAAGCTCAGATTCGAACAACAAACACATATTAGTAGTGTCCTTAGTCGGGAAAGCTAAAAAAACACTCCATTTTGTGATCTGGTGTTTCCCTGGGGAGTTACAGCAAAGTGTATCTTAGAAATGGCAGAAAAACTCAATTCAACCAGAACGTGTTTCTTTTGAACTAAAGCTCAGATTCGAACAAGAAACACATATTAGTAGTGTCCTTAGTCGGGAAAGCTAAAAAAAAACTCCATTTTGTGATCTGGTGTTTCCCTGGGGAGTTACAGCAAAGTGTATCTTAGAAATGGCAGAAAAACTCAATTCAACCAGAACCTGTTTCTTTTGAACCAAAGCTCAGATTCGAACAACAAACCCATATTAGTAGTGTCCTTAGTCGGGAAAGCTAAAAAAACACTCCATTTTGTGATCTGGTGTTTCCCTGAGGAGTTACAGCAAAGTGTATATCAAATTGGCAAAAGAACTCAATTCAACCAGAAAGTGTTTCTTTTGAACCAAAGCTCAGATTCGAACAACAAACACATATTAGTAGTGTCCTCAGTCGGGAAAGCTAAAAAAACACTCCATTTTGTGATCTGGTGTTTCCCTGGGGAGTTACAGCAAAGTGTATCTTAGAAATGGCAGAAAAACTCAATTCAACCAGAAAGTGTTTCTTTTGAACCAAAGCTCAGATTCGAACAACAAACACATATTAGTAGTGTCCTCAGTCGGGAAAGCTAAAAAAACACTCCATTTTGTGATCTGGTGTTTCCCTGAGGAGTTACAGCAAAGTGTATCTTAGAAATGGCAGAAAAACTCAATTCAACCAGAAAGTGTTTCTTTTCAACCAAAGCTCAAATTCGAACAGCAAACACATATTAGTAGTGTCCTTAGTCGGGAAAGCTAAAGAAAAACTCCATTTTGTGATCTGGTGTTTCCCTGGGGAGTTACAGCAAAGTGTATCTTAGAAATGGCAGAAAAACTCAATTCAACCAGAAAGTGTTTCTTTTCAACCAAAGCTCAAATTCGAACAGCAAACACATATTAGTAGTGTCCTTAGTCGGGAAAGCTAAAAAAACACTGCATTTTGTGATCTGGTGTTTCCCTGGGGAGTTACAGCAAAGTGTATCTTAGAAATGGCAGAAAAACTCAATTCAACCAGAACGTGTTTCTTTTGAACTAAAGCTCAGATTCGAACAAGAAACACATATTAGTAATGTCCTTAGTCGGGAAAGCTAAAAAAACACTCCATTTTGTGATCTGGTGTTTCCCTGAGGAGTTACAGCAAAGTGTATATCAAATTGGCAAAAGAACTCAATTCAACCAGAACCTGTTTCTTTTGAACCAAAGCTCAGATTCGAACAACAAACACATATTAGTAGTGTCCTTAGTCGGGAAAGCTAAAAAAACACTCCATTTTGTGATCTGGTGTTTCCCTGAGGAGTTACAGCAAAGTGTATCTTAGAAATGGCAGAAAAACTCAATTCAACCAGAAAGTGTTTCTTTTCAACCAAAGCTCAAATTCGAACAGCAAACACATATTAGTAGTGTCCTTAGTCGGGAAAGCTAAAGAAAAACTCCATTTTGTGATCTGGTGTTTCCCTGGGGAGTTACAGCAAAGTGTATCTTAGAAATGGAAGAAAAACTCAATTCAACCAGAAAGTGTTTCTTTTGAACCAAAGCTCAGATTCGAACAACAAACACATATTAGTAGTGTCCTTAGTCGGGAAAGCTAAAAAAACACTCCATTTTGTGATCTGGTGTTTCCCTGGGGAGTTACAGCAAAGTGTATCTTAGAAATGGCAGAAAAACTCAATTCAACCAGAACGTGTTTCTTTTCAACCAAAGCTCAGATTCGAACAACAAACACATATTAGTAGTGTCCTCAGTCGGGAAAGCTAAAAAAACACTCCATTTTGTGATCTGGTGTTTCCCTGGGGAGTTACAGCAAAGTGTATCTTAGAAATGGCAGAAAAACTCAATTCAACCAGAAAGTGTTTCTTTTGAACCAAAGCTCAGATTCGAACAACAAACACATATTAGTAGTGTCCTTAGTCGGGAAAGCTAAAAAAACACTCCATTTTGTGATCTGGTGTTTCCCTGGGGAGTTACAGCAATGTATATCTTAGAAATGGCAGAAAAACTCAATTCAACCAGAACGTGTTTCTTTTCAACCAAAGCTCAGATTCGAACAACAAACACATATTAGTAGTGTCCTGATTCGGGAAAGCTAAAAAAACACTCCATTTTGTGATCTGGTGTTTCCCTGGGGAGTTACAGTAAAGTGTATATCAAATTGGCAAAAGAACTCAATTCAACCAGAAAGTGTTTCTTTTGAACCAAAGCTCAAATTCGAACAACAAACACATATTAGTAGTGTCCTTAGTCGGGAAAGCTAAAAAAACACTCCATTTTGTGATCTGGTGTTTCCCTGGGGAGTTACAGCAAAGTGTATCTTAGAAATGGCAGAAAAACTCAATTCAACCAGAACCTGTTTCTTTTGAACTAAAGCTCAGATTCGAACAACAAACACATATTAGTAGTGTCCTGAGTCGGGAAAGCTAAAAAAACACTCCATTTTGTGATCTGGTGTTTCCCTGGGGAGTTACAGTAAAGTGTATATCAAATTGGCAAAAGAACTCAATTCAACCAGAAAGTGTTTCTTTTGAACCAAAGCTCAAATTCAAACAACAAACACATATTAGTAGTGTCCTGAGTCGGGAAAGCTCAAAAAACACTCCATTTTGTGATCTGGTGTTTCCCTGGGGAGTTACAGCAAAGTGTATCTTAGAAATGGCAGAAAAACTCAATTCAACCAGAAAGTGTTTCTTTTGAACCAAAGCTCAAATTCGAACAACAAACACATATTAGTAGTGTCCTTAGTCGGGAAAGCTAAAAAAAACACTCCATTTTGTGATCTGGTGTTTCCCTGGGGAGTTACAGCAAAGTGTATCTTAGAAATGGCAGAAAAACTCCATTCAACCAGAAAGTGTTTCTTTTGAACCAAAGCTCAGATTCGAACAACAAACACATATTAGTAGTGTCCTTAGTCGGGAAAGCTAAAAAAACACTCCATTTTGTGATCTGGTGTTTCCCTGGGGAGTTACAGCAAAGTGTATCTTAGAAATGGCAGAAAAACTCAATTCAACCAGAACGTGTTTCTTTTGAACTAAAGCTCAGATTCGAACAAGAAACACATATTAGTAGTGTCCTTAGTCGGGAAAGCTAAAAAAACACTCCATTTTGTGATCTGGTGTTTCCCTGAGGAGTTACAGCAAAGTGTATATCAAATTGGCAAAAGAACTCAATTCAACCAGAAAGTGTTTCTTTTGAACCAAAGCTCAGATTCGAACAACAAACACATATTAGTAGTGTCCTCAGTCGGGAAAGCTAAAAAAACACTCCATTTTGTGATCTGGTGTTTCCCTGGGGAGTTACAGCAAAGTGTATCTTAGAAATGGCAGAAAAACTCAATTCAACCAGAAAGTGTTTCTTTTGAACCAAAGCTCAGATTCGAACAACAAACACATATTAGTAGTGTCCTCAGTCGGGAAAGCTAAAAAAACACTCCATTTTGTGATCTGGTGTTTCCCTGAGGAGTTACAGCAAAATGTATCTTAGAAATGGCAGAAAAACTCAATTCAACCAGAAAGTGTTTCTTTTCAACCAAAGCTCAAATTCGAACAGCAAACACATATTAGTAGTGTCCTTAGTCGGGAAAGCTAAAGAAAAACTCCATTTTGTGATCTGGTGTTTCCCTGGGGAGTTACAGCAAAGTGTATCTTAGAAATGGCAGAAAAACTCAATTCAACCAGAAAGTGTTTCTTTTGAACCAAAGCTCAGATTCGAACAACAAACACATATTAGTAGTGTCCTTAGTCGGGAAAGCTAAAAAAACACTCCATTTTGTGATCTGGTGTTTCCCTGGGGAGTTACAGCAAAGTGTATCTTAGAAATGGCAGAAAAACTCAATTCAACCAGAACGTGTTTCTTTTCAACCAAAGCTCAGATTCGAACAACAAACACATATTAGTAGTGTCCTGATTCGGGAAAGCTAAAAAAACACTCCATTTTGTGATCTGGTGTTTCCCTGGGGAGTTACAGCAATGTATATCTTAGAAATGGCAGAAAAACTCAATTCAACCAGAACGTGTTTCTTTTCAACCAAAGCTCAGATTCGAACAACAAACACATATTAGTAGTGTCCTGATTCGGGAAAGCTAAAAAAACACTCAATTTTGTGATCTGGTGTTTCCCTGGGGAGTTACAGTAATGTGTATATCAAATTGGCAAAAGAACTCAATTCAACCAGAAAGTGTTTCTTGTGAACCAAAGCTCAAATTCGAACAACAAACACATATTAGTAGTGTCCTTAGTCGGGAAAGCTAAGAAAACACTCCATTTTGTGATCTGGTGTTTCCCTGGGGAGTTACAGCAAAGTGTATCTTAGAAATGGCAGAAAAACTCAATTCAACCAGAACCTGTTTCTTTTGAACCAAAGCTCAGATTCGAACAACAAACACATATTAGTAGTGTCCTGATTCGGGAAAGCTAAAAAAACACTCCATTTTGTGATCTGGTGTTTCCCTGGGGAGTTACAGTAAAGTGTATATCAAATTGGCAAAAGAACTCAATTCAACCAGAAAGTGTTTCTTTTGAACCAAAGCTCAAATTCGAACAACAAACACATATTAGTAGTGTCCTGAGTCGGGAAAGCTAAAAAAACACTCCATTTTGTGATCTGGTGTTTCCCTGGGGAGTTACAGCAAAGTGTATCTTAGAAATGGCAGAAAAATTCAATTCAACCAGAAAGTGTTTCTTTTGAACCAAAGCTCAAATTCGAACAACAAACAAATATTAGTAGTGTCCTTAGTCGGGAAAGCTAAAAAAACACTCCATTTTGTGATCTGGTGTTTCCCTGGGGAGTTACAGCAAAGTGTATCTTAGAAATGGCAGAAAAACTCAATTCAACCAGAAAGTGTTTCTTTTGAACCAAAGCTCAGATTCGAACAACAAACACATATTAGTAGTGTCCTTAGTCGGGAAAGCTAAGAAAACACTCCATTTTGTGATCTGGTGTTTCCCTGGGGAGTTACAGCAAAGTGTATCTTAGAAATGGCAGAAAAACTCAATTCAACCAGAACCTGTTTCTTTTGAACCAAAGCTCAGATTCGAACAACAAACACATATTAGTAGTGTCCTCAGTCGGGAAAGCTAAAAAAACACTCCATTTTGTGATCTGGTGTTTCCCTGGGGAGTTACAGCAAAGTGTATCTTAGAAATGGCAGAAAAACTCAATTCAACCAGAAAGTGTTTCTTTTGAACCAAAGCTCAGATTCGAACAACAAACACCTATTAGTAGTGTCCTTAGTCGGGAAAGCTGAAAAAACACTCCATTTTGTGATCTGGTTTTTCCCTGTGGAGTTACAGCAATGTATATCTTAGAAATGGCAGAAAAACTCAATTCAACCAGAAAGTGTTTCTTTTCAACCAAAGCTCAAATTCGAACAGCAAACACATATTAGTAGTGTCCTTAGTCGGGAAAGCTAAAGAAAAACTCCATTTTGTGATCTGGTGTTTCCCTGGGGAGTTACAGCAAAGTGTATCTTAGAAATGGCAGAAAAACTCAATTCAACCAGAAAGTGTTTCTTTTGAACCAAAGCTCAGATTCGAACAACAAACACATATTAGTAGTGTCCTTAGTCGGGAAAGCTAAAAAAACACTCCATTTTGTGATCTGGTGTTTCCCTGGGGAGTTACAGCAAAGTGTATCTTAGAAATGGCAGAAAAACTCAATTCAACCAGAACGTGTTTCTTTTCAACCAAAGCTCAGATTCGAACAACAAACACATATTAGTAGTGTCCTGATTCGGGAAAGCTAAAAAAAACACTCCATTTTGTGATCTGGTGTTTCCCTGGGGAGTTACAGCAATGTATATCTTAGAAATGGCAGAAAAACTCAATTCAACCAGAACGTGTTTCTTTTCAACCAAAGCTCAGATTCGAACAACAAACACATATTAGTAGTGTCCTGATTCGGGAAAGCTAAAAAAACACTCAATTTTGTGATCTGGTGTTTCCCTGGGGAGTTACAGTAATGTGTATATCAAATTGGCAAAAGAACTCAATTCAACCAGAAAGTGTTTCTTGTGAACCAAAGCTCAAATTCGAACAACAAACACATATTAGTAGTGTCCTTAGTCGGGAAAGCTAAGAAAACACTCCATTTTGTGATCTGGTGTTTCCCTGGGGAGTTACAGCAAAGTGTATCTTAGAAATGGCAGAAAAACTCAATTCAACCAGAACCTGTTTCTTTTGAACCAAAGCTCAGATTCGAACAACAAACACATATTAGTAGTGTCCTGATTCGGGAAAGCTAAAAAAACACTCCATTTTGTGATCTGGTGTTTCCCTGGGGAGTTACAGTAAAGTGTATATCAAATTGGCAAAAGAACTCAATTCAACCAGAAAGTGTTTCTTTTGAACCAAAGCTCAAATTCGAACAACAAACACATATTAGTAGTGTCCTGAGTCGGGAAAGCTAAAAAAACACTCCATTTTGTGATCTGGTGTTTCCCTGGGGAGTTACAGCAAAGTGTATCTTAGAAATGGCAGAAAAATTCAATTCAACCAGAAAGTGTTTCTTTTGAACCAAAGCTCAAATTCGAACAACAAACAAATATTAGTAGTGTCCTTAGTCGGGAAAGCTAAAAAAACACTCCATTTTGTGATCTGGTGTTTCCCTGGGGAGTTACAGCAAAGTGTATCTTAGAAATGGCAGAAAAACTCAATTCAACCAGAAAGTGTTTCTTTTGAACCAAAGCTCAGATTCGAACAACAAACACATATTAGTAGTGTCCTTAGTCGGGAAAGCTAAGAAAACACTCCATTTTGTGATCTGGTGTTTCCCTGGGGAGTTACAGCAAAGTGTATCTTAGAAATGGCAGAAAAACTCAATTCAACCAGAACCTGTTTCTTTTGAACCAAAGCTCAGATTCGAACAACAAACACATATTAGTAGTGTCCTCAGTCGGGAAAGCTAAAAAAACACTCCATTTTGTGATCTGGTGTTTCCCTGGGGAGTTACAGCAAAGTGTATCTTAGAAATGGCAGAAAAACTCAATTCAACCAGAAAGTGTTTCTTTTGAACCAAAGCTCAGATTCGAACAACAAACACCTATTAGTAGTGTCCTTAGTCGGGAAAGCTGAAAAAACACTCCATTTTGTGATCTGGTTTTTCCCTGTGGAGTTACAGCAATGTATATCTTAGAAATGGCAGAAAAACTCAATTCAACCAGAAAGTGTTTCTTTTCAACCAAAGCTCAAATTCGAACAGCAAACACATATTAGTAGTGTCCTTAGTCGGGAAAGCTAAAGAAAAACTCCATTTTGTGATCTGGTGTTTCCCTGGGGAGTTACAGCAAAGTGTATCTTAGAAATGGCAGAAAAACTCAATTCAACCAGAAAGTGTTTCTTTTGAACCAAAGCTCAGATTCGAACAACAAACACATATTAGTAGTGTCCTTAGTCGGGAAAGC
The DNA here is from genome assembly GCF_051295495.1 of Thamnophis sirtalis. Taxonomy (NCBI): domain Eukaryota; kingdom Metazoa; phylum Chordata; class Lepidosauria; order Squamata; family Natricidae; genus Thamnophis; species Thamnophis sirtalis. The sequence goes on from NW_028261435.1 coordinate 102,396, forward strand.
TAAAAAAACACTCCATTTTGTGATCTGGTGTTTCCCTGGGGAGTTACAGCAAAGTGTATCTTAGAAATGGCAGAAAAACTCAATTCAACCAGAACGTGTTTCTTTTCAACCAAAGCTCAGATTCGAACAACAAACACATATTAGTAGTGTCCTGATTCGGGAAAGCTAAAAAAACACTCCATTTTGTGATCTGGTGTTTCCCTGGGGAGTTACAGCAATGTATATCTTAGAAATGGCAGAAAAACTCAATTCAACCAGAACGTGTTTCTTTTCAACCAAAGCTCAGATTCGAACAACAAACACATATTAGTAGTGTCCTGATTCGGGAAAGCTAAAAAAACACTCCATTTTGTGATCTGGTGTTTCCCTGGGGAGTTACAGCAAAGTGTATCTCAAATTGGCAAAAGAACTCAATTCAATCAGAAAGTGTTTCTTTCGAACCAAAGCTCAAATTCGAACAGCAAACACATATTAGTAGTGTCCTTAGTCGGGAAAGCTAAAGAAAAACTCCATTTTGTGATCTGGTGTTTCCCTGGGGAGTTACAGCAAAGTGTATCTTAGAAATGGCAGAAAAACTCAATTCAACCAGAACCTGTTTCTTTTGAACCAAAGCTCAGATTCGAACAACAAACCCATATTAGTAGTGTCCTTAGTCGGGAAAGCTAAAAAAACACTCCATTTTGTGATCTGGTTTTTCCCTGAGGAGTTACAGCAAAGTGTATATCAAATTGGCAAAAGAACTCAATTCAACCAGAAAGTGTTTCTTTTGAACCAAAGCTCAGATTCGAACAACAAACACATATTAGTAGTGTCCTCAGTCGGGAAAGCTAAAAAAACACTCCATTTTGTGATCTGGTGTTTCCCTGGGGAGTTACAGCAAAGTGTATCTTAGAAATGGCAGAAAAACTCAATTCAACCAGAACGTGTTTCTTTTGAACTAAAGCTCAGATTCGAACAAGAAACACATATTAGTAGTGTCCTTAGTCGGGAAAGCTAAAAAAAAACTCCATTTTGTGATCTGGTGTTTCCCTGGGGAGTTACAGCAAAGTGTATCTTAGAAATGGCAGAAAAACTCAATTCAACCAGAACCTGTTTCTTTTGAACCAAAGCTCAGATTCGAACAACAAACCCATATTAGTAGTGTCCTTAGTCGGGAAAGCTAAAAAAACACTCCATTTTGTGATCTGGTGTTTCCCTGAGGAGTTACAGCAAAGTGTATATCAAATTGGCAAAAGAACTCAATTCAACCAGAAAGTGTTTCTTTTGAACCAAAGCTCAGATTCGAACAACAAACACATATTAGTAGTGTCCTCAGTCGGGAAAGCTAAAAAAACACTCCATTTTGTGATCTGGTGTTTCCCTGGGGAGTTACAGCAAAGTGTATCTTAGAAATGGCAGAAAAACTCAATTCAACCAGAAAGTGTTTCTTTTGAACCAAAGCTCAGATTCGAACAACAAACACATATTAGTAGTGTCCTTAGTCGGGAAAGCTAAAAAAACACTCCATTTTGTGATCTGGTGTTTCCCTGAGGAGTTACAGCAAAGTGTATATCAAATTGGCAAAAGAACTCAATTCAACCAGAAAGTGTTTCTTTTGAACCAAAGCTCAGATTCGAACAACAAACACCTATTAGTAGTGTCCTTAGTCGGGAAAGCTGAAAAAACACTCCATTTTGTGATCTGGTTTTTCCCTGTGGAGTTACAGCAATGTATATCTTAGAAATGGCAGAAAAACTCAATTCAACCAGAAAGTGTTTCTTTTCAACCAAAGCTCAAATTCGAACAGCAAACACATATTAGTAGTGTCCTTAGTCGGGAAAGCTAAAGAAAAACTCCATTTTGTGATCTGGTGTTTCCCTGGGGGAGTTACAGCAAAGTGTATCTTAGAAATGGCAGAAAAACTCAATTCAACCAGAAAGTGTTTCTTTTGAACCAAAGCTCAGATTCGAACAACAAACACATATTAGTAGTGTCCTTAGTCGGGAAAGCTAAAAAAACACTCCATTTTGTGATCTGGTGTTTCCCTGGGGAGTTACAGCAAAGTGTATCTTAGAAATGGCAGAAAAACTCAATTCAACCAGAACGTGTTTCTTTTCAACCAAAGCTCAGATTCGAACAACAAACACATATTAGTAGTGTCCTGATTCGGGAAAGCTAAAAAACACTCCATTTTGTGATCTGGTGTTTCCCTGGGGAGTTACAGCAATGTATATCTTAGAAATGGCAGAAAAACTCAATTCAACCAGAACGTGTTTCTTTTCAACCAAAGCTCAGATTCGAACAACAAACACATATTAGTAGTGTCCTGATTCGGGAAAGCTAAAAAAACACTCCATTTTGTGATCTGGTGTTTCCCTGGGGAGTTACAGCAAAGTGTATCTCAAATTGGCAAAAGAACTCAATTCAATCAGAAAGTGTTTCTTTCGAACCAAAGCTCAAATTCGAACAGCAAACACATATTAGTAGTGTCCTTAGTCGGGAAAGCTAAAGAAAAACTCCATTTTGTGATCTGGTGTTTCCCTGGGGAGTTACAGCAAAGTGTATCTTAGAAATGGCAGAAAAACTCAATTCAACCAGAACCTGTTTCTTTTGAACCAAAGCTCAGATTCGAACAACAAACCCATATTAGTAGTGTCCTTAGTCGGGAAAGCTAAAAAAACACTCCATTTTGTGATCTGGTGTTTCCCTGAGGAGTTACAGCAAAGTGTATATCAAATTGGCAAAAGAACTCAATTCAACCAGAAAGTGTTTCTTTTGAACCAAAGCTCAGATTCGAACAACAAACACATATTAGTAGTGTCCTCAGTCGGGAAAGCTAAAAAAACACTCCATTTTGTGATCTGGTGTTTCCCTGGGGAGTTACAGCAAAGTGTATCTTAGAAATGGCAGAAAAACTCAATTCAACCAGAACGTGTTTTTTTGAACTAAAGCTCAGATTCGAACAAGAAACACATATTAGTAGTGTCCTTAGTCGGGAAAGCTAAAAAAAAACTCCATTTTGTGATCTGGTGTTTCCCTGGGGAGTTACAGCAAAGTGTATCTTAGAAATGGCAGAAAAACTCAATTCAACCAGAACCTGTTTCTTTTGAACCAAAGCTCAGATTCGAACAACAAACCCATATTAGTAGTGTCCTTAGTCGGGAAAGCTAAAAAAAACACTCCATTTTGTGATCTGGTGTTTCCCTGAGGAGTTACAGCAAAGTGTATATCAAATTGGCAAAAGAACTCAATTCAATCAGAAAGTGTTTCTTTTGAACCAAAGCTCAGATTCGAACAACAAACACATATTAGTAGTGTCCTCAGTCGGGAAAGCTAAAAAAACACTCCATTTTGTGATCTGGTGTTTCCCTGGGGAGTTACAGCAAAGTGTATCTTAGAAATGGCAGAAAAACTCAATTCAACCAGAAAGTGTTTCTTTTGAACCAAAGCTCAGATTCGAACAACAAACACCTATTAGTAGTGTCCTTAGTCGGGAAAGCTGAAAAAACACTCCATTTTGTGATCTGGTGTTTCCCTGGGGAGTTACAGCAAAGTGTATCTTAGAAATGGCAGAAAAACTCAATTCAACCAGAACCTGTTTCTTTTGAACCAAAGCTCAGATTCGAACAACAAACACATATTAGTAGTGTCCTTAGTCGGGAAAGCTAAAAAAACACTCCATTTTGTGATCTGGTGTTTCCCTGAGGAGTTACAGCAAAGTGTATCTTAGAAATGGCAGAAAAACTCAATTCAACCAGAAAGTGTTTCTTTTGAACTAAAGCTCAGATTCGAACAACAAACACCTATTAGTAGTGTCCTCAGTCGGGAAAGCTAAAAAAACACTCCATTTTGTGATCTGGTTTTTCCCTGTGGAGTTACAGCAATGTATATCTTAGAAATGGCAGAAAAACTCAATTCAACCAGAAAGTGTTTCTTTTCAACCAAAGCTCAAATTCGAACAGCAAACACATATTAGTAGTGTCCTTAGTCGGGAAAGCTAAAAAAACACTCCATTTTGTGATCTGGTGTTTCCCTGGGGAGTTACAGCAAAGTGTATCTTAGAAATGGCAGAAAAACTCAATTCAACCAGAACGTGTTTCTTTTCAACCAAAGCTCAGATTCGAACAACAAACACATATTAGTAGTGTCCTGATTCGGGAAAGCTAAAAAAACACTCCATTTTGTGATCTGGTGTTTCCCTGGGGAGTTACAGCAATGTATATCTTAGAAATGGCAGAAAAACTCAATTCAACCAGAACGTGTTTCTTTTCAACCAAAGCTCAGATTCGAACAACAAACACATATTAGTAGTGTCCTGATTCGGGAAAGCTAAAAAAACACTCCATTTTGTGATCTGGTGTTTCCCTGGGGAGTTACAGCAAAGTGTATCTCAAATTGGCAAAAGAACTCAATTCAATCAGAAAGTGTTTCTTTCGAACCAAAGCTCAAATTCGAACAGCAAACACATATTAGTAGTGTCCTTAGTCGGGAAAGCTAAAGAAAAACTCCATTTTGTGATCTGGTGTTTCCCTGGGGAGTTACAGCAAAGTGTATCTTAGAAATGGCAGAAAAACTCAATTCAACCAGAACCTGTTTCTTTTGAACCAAAGCTCAGATTCGAACAACAAACCCATATTAGTAGTGTCCTTAGTCGGGAAAGCTAAAAAAACACTCCATTTTGTGATCTGGTGTTTCCCTGAGGAGTTACAGCAAAGTGTATATCAAATTGGCAAAAGAACTCAATTCAACCAGAAAGTGTTTCTTTTGAACCAAAGCTCAGATTCGAACAACAAACACATATTAGTAGTGTCCTCAGTCGGGAAAGCTAAAAAAACACTCCATTTTGTGATCTGGTGTTTCCCTGGGGAGTTACAGCAAAGTGTATCTTAGAAATGGCAGAAAAACTCAATTCAACCAGAACGTGTTTCTTTTGAACTAAAGCTCAGATTCGAACAAGAAACACATATTAGTAGTGTCCTTAGTCGGGAAAGCTAAAAAAAAACTCCATTTTGTGATCTGGTGTTTCCCTGGGGAGTTACAGCAAAGTGTATCTTAGAAATGGCAGAAAAACTCAATTCAACCAGAACCTGTTTCTTTTGAACCAAAGCTCAGATTCGAACAACAAACCCATATTAGTAGTGTCCTTAGTCGGGAAAGCTAAAAAAACACTCCATTTTGTGATCTGGTGTTTCCCTGAGGAGTTACAGCAAAGTGTATATCAAATTGGCAAAAGAACTCAATTCAACCAGAAAGTGTTTCTTTTCAACCAAAGCTCAGATTCGAACAACAAACACATATTAGTAGTGTCCTGATTCGGGAAAGCTAAAAAAACACTCCATTTTGTGATCTGGTGTTTCCCTGGGGAGTTACAGCAATGTATATCTTAGAAATGGCAGAAAAACTCAATTCAACCAGAACGTGTTTCTTTTCAACCAAAGCTCAGATTCGAACAACAAACACATATTAGTAGTGTCCTGATTCGGGAAAGCTAAAAAAACACTCAATTTTGTGATCTGGTGTTTCCCTGGGGAGTTACAGTAATGTGTATATCAAATTGGCAAAAGAACTCAATTCAACCAGAAAGTGTTTCTTGTGAACCAAAGCTCAAATTCGAACAACAAACACATATTAGTAGTGTCCTTAGTCGGGAAAGCTAAGAAAACACTCCATTTTGTGATCTGGTGTTTCCCTGGGGAGTTACAGCAAAGTGTATCTTAGAAATGGCAGAAAAACTCAATTCAACCAGAACCTGTTTCTTTTGAACCAAAGCTCAGATTCGAACAACAAACACATATTAGTAGTGTCCTGATTCGGGAAAGCTAAAAAAACACTCCATTTTGTGATCTGGTGTTTCCCTGGGGAGTTACAGTAAAGTGTATATCAAATTGGCAAAAGAACTCAATTCAACCAGAAAGTGTTTCTTTTGAACCAAAGCTCAAATTCGAACAACAAACACATATTAGTAGTGTCCTGAGTCGGGAAAGCTAAAAAAACACTCCATTTTGTGATCTGGTGTTTCCCTGGGGAGTTACAGCAAAGTGTATCTTAGAAATGGCAGAAAAATTCAATTCAACCAGAAAGTGTTTCTTTTGAACCAAAGCTCAAATTCGAACAACAAACAAATATTAGTAGTGTCCTTAGTCGGGAAAGCTAAAAGAACACTCCATTTTGTGATCTGGTGTTTCCCTGGGGAGTTACAGCAAAGTGTATCTTAGAAATGGCAGAAAAACTCAATTCAACCAGAAAGTGTTTCTTTTGAACCAAAGCTCAGATTCGAACAACAAACACATATTAGTAGTGTCCTTAGTCGGGAAAGCTAAGAAAACACTCCATTTTGTGATCTGGTGTTTCCCTGGGGAGTTACAGCAAAGTGTATCTTAGAAATGGCAGAAAAACTCAATTCAACCAGAACCTGTTTCTTTTGAACCAAAGCTCAGATTCGAACAACAAACACATATTAGTAGTGTCCTCAGTCGGGAAAGCTAAAAAAACACTCCATTTTGTGATCTGGTGTTTCCCTGGGGAGTTACAGCAAAGTGTATCTTAGAAATGGCAGAAAAACTCAATTCAACCAGAAAGTGTTTCTTTTGAACCAAAGCTCAGATTCGAACAACAAACACCTATTAGTAGTGTCCTTAGTCGGGAAAGCTGAAAAAACACTCCATTTTGTGATCTGGTTTTTCCCTGTGGAGTTACAGCAATGTATATCTTAGAAATGGCAGAAAAACTCAATTCAACCAGAAAGTGTTTCTTTTCAACCAAAGCTCAAATTCGAACAGCAAACACATATTAGTAGTGTCCTTAGTCGGGAAAGCTAAAGAAAAACTCCATTTTGTGATCTGGTGTTTCCCTGGGGAGTTACAGCAAAGTGTATCTTAGAAATGGCAGAAAAACTCAATTCAACCAGAAAGTGTTTCTTTTGAACCAAAGCTCAGATTCGAACAACAAACACATATTAGTAGTGTCCTTAGTCGGGAAAGCTAAAAAAACACTCCATTTTGTGATCTGGTGTTTCCCTGGGGAGTTACAGCAAAGTGTATCTTAGAAATGGCAGAAAAACTCAATTCAACCAGAACGTGTTTCTTTTCAACCAAAGCTCAGATTCGAACAACAAACACATATTAGTAGTGTCCTGATTCGGGAAAGCTAAAAAAACACTCCATTTTGTGATCTGGTGTTTCCCTGGGGAGTTACAGCAATGTATATCTTAGAAATGGCAGAAAAACTCAATTCAACCAGAACGTGTTTCTTTTCAACCAAAGCTCAGATTCGAACAACAAACACATATTAGTAGTGTCCTGATTCGGGAAAGCTAAAAAAACACTCAATTTTGTGATCTGGTGTTTCCCTGGGGAGTTACAGTAATGTGTATATCAAATTGGCAAAAGAACTCAATTCAACCAGAAAGTGTTTCTTGTGAACCAAAGCTCAAATTCGAACAACAAACACATATTAGTAGTGTCCTTAGTCGGGAAAGCTAAGAAAACACTCCATTTTGTGATCTGGTGTTTCCCTGGGGAGTTACAGCAAAGTGTATCTTAGAAATGGCAGAAAAACTCAATTCAACCAGAACCTGTTTCTTTTGAACCAAAGCTCAGATTCGAACAACAAACACATATTAGTAGTGTCCTGATTCGGGAAAGCTAAAAAAACACTCCATTTTGTGATCTGGTGTTTCCCTGGGGAGTTACAGTAAAGTGTATATCAAATTGGCAAAAGAACTCAATTCAACCAGAAAGTGTTTCTTTTGAACCAAAGCTCAAATTCGAACAACAAACACATATTAGTAGTGTCCTGAGTCGGGAAAGCTAAAAAAACACTCCATTTTGTGATCTGGTGTTTCCCTGGGGAGTTACAGCAAAGTGTATCTTAGAAATGGCAGAAAAATTCAATTCAACCAGAAAGTGTTTCTTTTGAACCAAAGCTCAAATTCGAACAACAAACAAATATTAGTAGTGTCCTTAGTCGGGAAAGCTAAAAAAACACTCCATTTTGTGATCTGGTGTTTCCCTGGGGAGTTACAGCAAAGTGTATCTTAGAAATGGCAGAAAAACTCAATTCAACCAGAAAGTGTTTCTTTTGAACCAAAGCTCAGATTCGAACAACAAACACATATTAGTAGTGTCCTTAGTCGGGAAAGCTAAGAAAACACTCCATTTTGTGATCTGGTGTTTCCCTGGGGAGTTACAGCAAAGTGTATCTTAGAAATGGCAGAAAAACTCAATTCAACCAGAACCTGTTTCTTTTGAACCAAAGCTCAGATTCGAACAACAAACACATATTAGTAGTGTCCTCAGTCGGGAAAGCTAAAAAAACACTCCATTTTGTGATCTGGTGTTTCCCTGGGGAGTTACAGCAAAGTGTATCTTAGAAATGGCAGAAAAACTCAATTCAACCAGAAAGTGTTTCTTTTGAACCAAAGCTCAGATTCGAACAACAAACACCTATTAGTAGTGTCCTTAGTCGGGAAAGCTGAAAAAACACTCCATTTTGTGATCTGGTTTTTCCCTGTGGAGTTACAGCAATGTATATCTTAGAAATGGCAGAAAAACTCAATTCAACCAGAAAGTGTTTCTTTTCAACCAAAGCTCAAATTCGAACAGCAAACACATATTAGTAGTGTCCTTAGTCGGGAAAGCTAAAGAAAAACTCCATTTTGTGATCTGGTGTTTCCCTGGGGAGTTACAGCAAAGTGTATCTTAGAAATGGCAGAAAAACTCAATTCAACCAGAAAGTGTTTCTTTTGAACCAAAGCTCAGATTCGAACAACAAACACATATTAGTAGTGTCCTTAGTCGGGAAAGCTAAAAAAACACTCCATTTTGTGATCTGGTGTTTCCCTGGGGAGTTACAGCAAAGTGTATCTTAGAAATGGCAGAAAAACTCAATTCAACCAGAACGTGTTTCTTTTCAACCAAAGCTCAGATTCGAACAACAAACACATATTAGTAGTGTCCTGATTCGGGAAAGCTAAAAAAACACTCCATTTTGTGATCTGGTGTTTCCCTGGGGAGTTACAGCAATGTATATCTTAGAAATGGCAGAAAAACTCAATTCAACCAGAACGTGTTTCTTTTCAACCAAAGCTCAGATTCGAACAACAAACACATATTAGTAGTGTCCTGATTCGGGAAAGCTAAAAAAACACTCCATTTTGTGATCTGGTGTTTCCCTGGGGAGTTACAGCAAAGTGTATCTCAAATTGGCAAAAGAACTCAATTCAATCAGAAAGTGTTTCTTTCGAACCAAAGCTCAAATTCGAACAGCAAACACATATTAGTAGTGTCCTTAGTCGGGAAAGCTAAAGAAAAACTCCATTTTGTGATCTGGTGTTTCCCTGGGGAGTTACAGCAAAGTGTATCTTAGAAATGGCAGAAAAACTCAATTCAACCAGAACCTGTTTCTTTTGAACCAAAGCTCAGATTCGAACAACAAACCCATATTAGTAGTGTCCTTAGTCGGGAAAGCTAAAAAAACACTCCATTTTGTGATCTGGTGTTTCCCTGAGGAGTTACAGCAAAGTGTATATCAAATTGGCAAAAGAACTCAATTCAACCAGAAAGTGTTTCTTTTGAACCAAAGCTCAGATTCGAACAACAAACACATATTAGTAGTGTCCTCAGTCGGGAAAGCTAAAAAAACACTCCATTTTGTGATCTGGTGTTTCCCTGGGGAGTTACAGCAAAGTGTATCTTAGAAATGGCAGAAAAACTCAATTCAACCAGAACGTGTTTCTTTTGAACTAAAGCTCAGATTCGAACAAGAAACACATATTAGTAGTGTCCTTAGTCGGGAAAGCTAAAAAAAAACTCCATTTTGTGATCTGGTGTTTCCCTGGGGAGTTACAGCAAAGTGTATCTTAGAAATGGCAGAAAAACTCAATTCAACCAGAACCTGTTTCTTTTGAACCAAAGCTCAGATTCGAACAACAAACCCATATTAGTAGTGTCCTTAGTCGGGAAAGCTAAAAAAAACACTCCATTTTGTGATCTGGTGTTTCCCTGAGGAGTTACAGCAAAGTGTATATCAAATTGGCAAAAGAACTCAATTCAACCAGAAAGTGTTTCTTTTGAACCAAAGCTCAGATTCGAACAACAAACACATATTAGTAGTGTCCTCAGTCGGGAAAGCTAAAAAAACACTCCATTTTGTGATCTGGTGTTTCCCTGGGGAGTTACAGCAAAGTGTATCTTAGAAATGGCAGAAAAACTCAATTCAACCAGAAAGTGTTTCTTTTGAACCAAAGCTCAGATTCGAACAACAAACACATATTAGTAGTGTCCTTAGTCGGGAAAGCTAAAAAAACACTCCATTTTGTGATCTGGTGTTTCCCTGAGGAGTTACAGCAAAGTGTATATCAAATTGGCAAAAGAACTCAATTCAACCAGAAAGTGTTTCTTTTGAACCAAAGCTCAGATTCGAACAACAAACACCTATTAGTAGTGTCCTTAGTCGGGAAAGCTGAAAAAACACTCCATTTTGTGATCTGGTTTTTCCCTGTGGAGTTACAGCAATGTATATCTTAGAAATGGCAGAAAAACTCAATTCAACCAGAAAGTGTTTCTTTTCAACCAAAGCTCAAATTCGAACAGCAAACACATATTAGTAGTGTCCTTAGTCGGGAAAGCTAAAGAAAAACTCCATTTTGTGATCTGGTGTTTCCCTGGGGAGTTACAGCAAAGTGTATCTTAGAAATGGCAGAAAAACTCAATTCAACCAGAAAGTGTTTCTTTTGAACCAAAGCTCAGATTCGAACAACAAACACATATTAGTAGTGTCCTTAGTCGGGAAAGCTAAAAAAACACTCCATTTTGTGATCTGGTGTTTCCCTGGGGAGTTACAGCAAAGTGTATCTTAGAAATGGCAGAAAAACTCAATTCAACCAGAACGTGTTTCTTTTCAACCAAAGCTCAGATTCGAACAACAAACACATATTAGTAGTGTCCTGATTCGGGAAAGCTAAAAAAACACTCCATTTTGTGATCTGGTGTTTCCCTGGGGAGTTACAGCAATGTATATCTTAGAAATGGCAGAAAAACTCAATTCAACCAGAACGTGTTTCTTTTCAACCAAAGCTCAGATTCGAACAACAAACACATATTAGTAGTGTCCTGATTCGGGAAAGCTAAAAAAACACTCCATTTTGTGATCTGGTGTTTCCCTGGGGAGTTACAGCAAAGTGTATCTCAAATTGGCAAAAGAACTCAATTCAATCAGAAAGTGTTTCTTTCGAACCAAAGCTCAAATTCGAACAGCAAACACATATTAGTAGTGTCCTTAGTCGGGAAAGCTAAAGAAAAACTCCATTTTGTGATCTGGTGTTTCCCTGGGGAGTTACAGCAAAGTGTATCTTAGAAATGGCAGAAAAACTCAATTCAACCAGAACCTGTTTCTTTTGAACCAAAGCTCAGATTCGAACAACAAACCCATATTAGTAGTGTCCTTAGTCGGGAAAGCTAAAAAAACACTCCATTTTGTGATCTGGTGTTTCCCTGAGGAGTTACAGCAAAGTGTATATCAAATTGGCAAAAGAACTCAATTCAACCAGAAAGTGTTTCTTTTGAACCAAAGCTCAGATTCGAACAACAAACACATATTAGTAGTGTCCTCAGTCGGGAAAGCTAAAAAAACACTCCATTTTGTGATCTGGTGTTTCCCTGGGGAGTTACAGCAAAGTGTATCTTAGAAATGGCAGAAAAACTCAATTCAACCAGAACGTGTTTTTTTGAACTAAAGCTCAGATTCGAACAAGAAACACATATTAGTAGTGTCCTTAGTCGGGAAAGCTAAAAAAAAACTCCATTTTGTGATCTGGTGTTTCCCTGGGGAGTTACAGCAAAGTGTATCTTAGAAATGGCAGAAAAACTCAATTCAACCAGAACCTGTTTCTTTTGAACCAAAGCTCAGATTCGAACAACAAACCCATATTAGTAGTGTCCTTAGTCGGGAAAGCTAAAAAAACACTCCATTTTGTGATCTGGTGTTTCCCTGAGGAGTTACAGCAAAGTGTATATCAAATTGGCAAAAGGACTCAATTCAATCAGAAAGTGTTTCTTTTGAACCAAAGCTCAGATTCGAACAACAAACACATATTAGTAGTGTCCTCAGTCGGGAAAGCTAAAAAAACACTCCATTTTGTGATCTGGTGTTTCCCTGGGGAGTTACAGCAAAGTGTATCTTAGAAATGGCAGAAAAACTCAATTCAACCAGAAAGTGTTTCTTTTGAACCAAAGCTCAGATTCGAACAACAAACACCTATTAGTAGTGTCCTTAGTCGGGAAAGCTGAAAAAACACTCCATTTTGTGATCTGGTGTTTCCCTGGGGAGTTACAGCAAAGTGTATCTTAGAAATGGCAGAAAAACTCAATTCAACCAGAACGTGTTTTTTTGAACCAAAGCTCAGATTCGAACAACAAACACATATTAGTAGTGTCCTGATTCGGGAAAGCTAAAAAAACACTCCATTTTGTGATCTGGTGTTTCCCTGGGGAGTTACAGCAAAGTGTATCTCAAATTGGCAAAAGAACTCAATTCAATCAGAAAGTGTTTCTTTCGAACCAAAGCTCAAATTCGAACAGCAAACACATATTAGTAGTGTCCTTAGTCGGGAAAGCTAAAGAAAAACTCCATTTTGTGATCTGGTGTTTCCCTGGGGAGTTACAGCAAAGTGTATCTTAGAAATGGCAGAAAAACTCAATTCAACCAGAACCTGTTTCTTTTGAACCAAAGCTCAGATTCGAACAACAAACCCATATTAGTAGTGTCCTTAGTCGGGAAAGCTAAAAAAACACTCCATTTTGTGATCTGGTGTTTCCCTGAGGAGTTACAGCAAAGTGTATATCAAATTGGCAAAAGAACTCAATTCAACCAGAAAGTGTTTCTTTTGAACCAAAGCTCAGATTCGAACAACAAACACATATTAGTAGTGTCCTCAGTCGGGAAAGCTAAAAAAACACTCCATTTTGTGATCTGGTGTTTCCCTGGGGAGTTACAGCAAAGTGTATCTTAGAAATGGCAGAAAAACTCAATTCAACCAGAACGTGTTTTTTTGAACTAAAGCTCAGATTCGAACAAGAAACACATATTAGTAGTGTCCTTAGTCGGGAAAGCTAAAAAAAAACTCCATTTTGTGATCTGGTGTTTCCCTGGGGAGTTACAGCAAAGTGTATCTTAGAAATGGCAGAAAAACTCAATTCAACCAGAACCTGTTTCTTTTGAACCAAAGCTCAGATTCGAACAACAAACCCATATTAGTAGTGTCCTTAGTCGGGAAAGCTAAAAAACACTCCATTTTGTGATCTGGTGTTTCCCTGAGGAGTTACAGCAAAGTGTATATCAAATTGGCAAAAGGACTCAATTCAATCAGAAAGTGTTTCTTTTGAACCAAAGCTCAGATTCGAACAACAAACACATATTAGTAGTGTCCTCAGTCGGGAAAGCTAAAAAAACACTCCATTTTGTGATCTGGTGTTTCCCTGGGGAGTTACAGCAAAGTGTATCTTAGAAATGGCAGAAAAACTCAATTCAACCAGAAAGTGTTTCTTTTGAACCAAAGCTCAGATTCGAACAACAAACACCTATTAGTAGTGTCCTTAGTCGGGAAAGCTGAAAAAACACTCCATTTTGTGATCTGGTGTTTCCCTGGGGAGTTACAGCAAAGTGTATCTTAGAAATGGCAGAAAAACTCAATTCAACCAGAACCTGTTTCTTTTGAACCAAAGCTCAGATTCGAACAACAAACACATATTAGTAGTGTCCTTAGTCGGGAAAGCTAAAAAAACACTCCATTTTGTGATCTGGTGTTTCCCTGAGGAGTTACAGCAAAGTGTATCTTAGAAATGGCAGAAAAACTCAATTCAACCAGAAAGTGTTTCTTTTGAACTAAAGCTCAGATTCGAACAACAAACACCTATTAGTAGTGTCCTCAGTCGGGAAAGCTAAAAAAACACTCCATTTTGTGATCTGGTTTTTCCCTGTGGAGTTACAGCAATGTATATCTTAGAAATGGCAGAAAAACTCAATTCAACCAGAACCTGTTTCTTTTGAACCAAAGCTCAGATTCGAACAACAAACACATATTAGTAGTGTCCTTAGTCGGGAAAGCTAAAAAAACACTCCATTTTGTGATCTGGTGTTTCCCTGAGGAGTTACAGCAAAGTGTATCTTAGAAATGGCAGAAAAACTCAATTCAACCAGAAAGTGTTTCTTTTGAACTAAAGCTCAGATTCGAACAACAAACACCTATTAGTAGTGTCCTCAGTCGGGAAAGCTAAAAAAACACTCCATTTTGTGATCTGGTTTTTCCCTGTGGAGTTACAGCAATGTATATCTTAGAAATGGCAGAAAAACTCAATTCAACCAGAAAGTGTTTCTTTTCAACCAAAGCTCAAATTCGAACAGCAAACACATATTAGTAGTGTCCTTAGTCGGGAAAGCTAAAAAAACACTCCATTTTGTGATCTGGTGTTTCCCTGGGGAGTTACAGCAAAGTGTATCTTAGAAATGGCAGAAAAACTCAATTCAACCAGAACGTGTTTCTTTTCAACCAAAGCTCAGATTCGAACAACAAACACATATTAGTAGTGTCCTGATTCGGGAAAGCTAAAAAAACACTCCATTTTGTGATCTGGTGTTTCCCTGGGGAGTTACAGCAATGTATATCTTAGAAATGGCAGAAAAACTCAATTCAACCAGAACGTGTTTCTTTTCAACCAAAGCTCAGATTCGAACAACAAACACATATTAGTAGTGTCCTGATTCGGGAAAGCTAAAAAAACACTCCATTTTGTGATCTGGTGTTTCCCTGGGGAGTTACAGCAAAGTGTATCTCAAATTGGCAAAAGAACTCAATTCAATCAGAAAGTGTTTCTTTCGAACCAAAGCTCAAATTCGAACAGCAAACACATATTAGTAGTGTCCTTAGTCGGGAAAGCTAAAGAAAAACTCCATTTTGTGATCTGGTGTTTCCCTGGGGAGTTACAGCAAAGTGTATCTTAGAAATGGCAGAAAAACTCAATTCAACCAGAACCTGTTTCTTTTGAACCAAAGCTCAGATTCGAACAACAAACCCATATTAGTAGTGTCCTTAGTCGGGAAAGCTAAAAAAACACTCCATTTTGTGATCTGGTGTTTCCCTGAGGAGTTACAGCAAAGTGTATATCAAATTGGCAAAAGAACTCAATTCAACCAGAAAGTGTTTCTTTTGAACCAAAGCTCAGATTCGAACAACAAACACATATTAGTAGTGTCCTCAGTCGGGAAAGCTAAAAAAACACTCCATTTTGTGATCTGGTGTTTCCCTGGGGAGTTACAGCAAAGTGTATCTTAGAAATGGCAGAAAAACTCAATTCAACCAGAACGTGTTTCTTTTGAACTAAAGCTCAGATTCGAACAAGAAACACATATTAGTAGTGTCCTTAGTCGGGAAAGCTAAAAAAAAACTCCATTTTGTGATCTGGTGTTTCCCTGGGGAGTTACAGCAAAGTGTATCTTAGAAATGGCAGAAAAACTCAATTCAACCAGAACCTGTTTCTTTTGAACCAAAGCTCAGATTCGAACAACAAACCCATATTAGTAGTGTCCTTAGTCGGGAAAGCTAAAAAAACACTCCATTTTGTGATCTGGTGTTTCCCTGAGGAGTTACAGCAAAGTGTATATCAAATTGGCAAAAGAACTCAATTCAACCAGAAAGTGTTTCTTTTGAACCAAAGCTCAGATTCGAACAACAAACACATATTAGTAGTGTCCTCAGTCGGGAAAGCTAAAAAAACACTCCATTTTGTGATCTGGTGTTTCCCTGGGGAGTTACAGCAAAGTGTATCTTAGAAATGGCAGAAAAACTCAATTCAACCAGAAAGTGTTTCTTTTGAACCAAAGCTCAGATTCGAACAACAAACACATATTAGTAGTGTCCTGATTCGGGAAAGCTAAAAAAACACTCCATTTTGTGATCTGGTGTTTCCCTGAGGAGTTACAGCAAAGTGTATCTTAGAAATGGCAGAAAAACTCAATTCAACCAGAAAGTGTTTCTTTTCAACCAAAGCTCAAATTCGAACAGCAAACACATATTAGTAGTGTCCTTAGTCGGGAAAGCTAAAGAAAAACTCCATTTTGTGATCTGGTGTTTCCCTGGGGAGTTACAGCAAAGTGTATCTTAAAAATGGCAGAAAAACTCAATTCAACCAGAAAGTGTTTCTTTTCAACCAAAGCTCAAATTCGAACAGCAAACACATATTAGTAGTGTCCTTAGTCGGGAAAGCTAAAAAAACACTCCATTTTGTGATCTGGTGTTTCCCTGGGGAGTTACAGCAAAGTGTATCTTAGAAATGGCAGAAAAACTCAATTCAACCAGAACCTGTTTCTTTTTGAACCAAAGCTCAGATTCGAACAACAAACCCATATTAGTAGTGTCCTTAGTCGGGAAAGCTAAAAAAACACTCCATTTTGTGATCTGGTGTTTCCCTGAGGAGTTACAGCAAAGTGTATATCAAATTGGCAAAAGAACTCAATTCAACCAGAAAGTGTTTCTTTTGAACCAAAGCTCAGATTCGAACAACAAACACATATTAGTAGTGTCCTCAGTCGGGAAAGCTAAAAAAACACTCCATTTTGTGATCTGGTGTTTCCCTGGGGAGTTACAGCAAAGTGTATCTTAGAAATGGCAGAAAAACTCAATTCAACCAGAAAGTGTTTCTTTTGAACCAAAGCTCAAATTCGAACAGCAAACACATATTAGTAGTGTCCTTAGTCGGGAAAGCTAAAAAAAAACTCCATTTTGTGATCTGGTGTTTCCCTGGGGAGTTACAGCAAAGTGTATCTTAGAAATGGCAGAAAAACTCAATTCAACCAGAACCTGTTTCTTTTGAACCAAAGCTCAGATTCGAACAACAAACCCATATTAGTAGTGTCCTTAGTCGGGAAAGCTAAAAAAACACTCCATTTTGTGATCTGGTGTTTCCCTGAGGAGTTACAGCAAAGTGTATATCAAATTGGCAAAAGA